>NC_139221.1:238799171-239056671 GCF_055691185.1 Crinia signifera
CGCTGCTGCTGCAGGGAGAGATGGAGAGCGGTGCAGCTGCTTCTATGGGGAGAGGAGCAGAGCGCAGCACAGAGCAAAAAGGGGGCGTGGCCTCATGGGGAGGAGGCATGGCATCACAAAAAGGGGTGTGGTATTACACTTTAGACCATACACAGTAATGCCCATTACACATTTTAGCAAACTCTGTAATACCCATTACACATAAAGCCACATGCCGTAATGCCCATTACACATTGTGAAACACATCATGATGCCCATTACATACTATATAACAAACCGTAATGCCCATTACATATTTGCCACATAAGTGCTGCTTAGTTACGTGCTCATTGCTAGGGGGTTCTTGCTTGATGGCACCATAGTACCCATTACACATGATGCCGCACACCATAGTACCCATTACACATGATGCCGCACACCATAGTACCCATTACACATGATGCTGCACACCATATTACCCATTACACATGATGCCGCACACCATAGTACCCATTACACATGATGCCGCACACCATAGTACCCATTACACATGATGCCGCACACCATAATACCCATTACACATGATGCTGCACACCATAGTACCTATTACACATGATGCTGCACATGATGCTGCACACATAATGTCCCTTACACATGATGCTGCACACATAATGCCCCTTACACATGATGCTGCACACATAATGCCCCTTACACATGATGCTGCACACCGTAATGCCCCCACATACCGCCACTTGTAGCGTCCCTTAAGCAATGACCCCAAAAGTGCCACTTACTGGAAATTTTTATATGAGCCTTCGCTGCTGCTGCAGGGAGAGATGGAGAGCGGTGCAGCTGCTTCTATGGGGAGAGGAGCAGAGCGCAGCACAGAGCACGCTCCCACTCCCCTCCTGGTGTCCCCTCTAGCCGAGTGGACATTTGAAATATTGTGCGCGCTGTTGTTGTGCGTGACGTCGGGGGAGCACGCCGGGCGCCAGCACCACATGATTAAAGGGGTGGCGGGCTGAGGTGAAAGCGGGGAGAAGAATTGGAGCGGAAGCTGCAGGGGTGACAGTCGTTGACAGCTGGGCAGAGAGCAGGGGGCTGCCTGGCTGTATTCAGAGCACTGCAGGTCACGGCTGTTTGAAATAATACCCCTTCCACAACAGAAAATGCAGGGATTTACCTGGGAATATGGTCCCAGGATCATGCATTTTCTGGTGTGAGGGGGAGAGACAACCACTCCCCTCTCCCGACCCCCCTTTAACCAACCAGCTATATCCTCGGAACCAACTGACTCATTTACATGAGACCAGTATCATATTGAAGAACTTTTGAGTTGGCTTCGAATAATTTTGGTCCCGTGAAACTGGGCTGTTTGGTTCCAGAGAAATCTGCCCTCAAAGAACATAAACAGTCATGAAATTACATTTAAGAAATGTAAAAAAATGGTTTAACCTCAATATCCCTGGAACCAATTAACCCATATGGATCCAGCCTGGTATCAGATTGAAGGCCCAGCGATTTGGGTTCGACTGAGATCAACCTCGAGCTTCAGTGATGCCGAAGGGGGAACTGGCAACCGTTGAACTGGGTGGGGGTTGGAATTAGCGGGTCCCATGTTATCCTATAGGGAAAACGTTCCAGCTTTGCCTGGCAGTATCTCTGGTTCCCAGGGGGCTAGAGACACGGGGCTGGGCTCGTTGGAAAGCCCCATCCCTCAGCTACAAAATGGGCTATTGGGTGGTCCAGTGCACCCCCGGACCACCCCCTAGATTCACCTATGTTCATGTTTCTGTGTATCTCACATCGCAGTCACAGATCCTATGGGCTGCTGTGAATATTCATTGCAGCCGTAGCCCTGGCTGGGATCACATACAATGGATTGTATGCAAAAGGACCGCATACAATGTATCGTCGTACGCGATCCTGCTGCCCCGCAACTGCCAGGTGAGTTGACGGGGTATTGCATGCATGGTACCGCATGTGATACTTTGCCCTAGTGGATGAGTCCCTTAAGCCTAACCCTCCCCCAAACCATGACCCTAACCATCCTACCTGGAGTTTAACCCTAACACTCCCCCCAAAGCATAACCCTAACCCACACCCCTGCAGCCTAACCTTAACCCTCTCCCACAGCCTTACCCCTCCTCCTAGCATCCTAACCCTAACTCCTCACAACCTAACCCCCCCAAAGCCTGACCCTAACCCTTCCTACCTGCAACCCAGTGGCATGCGGTGGGGTGAGGTACAGCCTTTCCTGACGTACTACCGTATATGCCAGAGTTTTGAATTTATAAAGTATGTCAAAAATACAAAGAATATATTTAAAAAATCTTATTTTTATTATTCTAATAATTTTTAAAGTCAAAACTCTGGAGTAAAAAGTCTATGGCAGGTGAGGCAGGGCCTCACCTGGCTACCTTTTATGTTCATCTCTTATCAAAAATCATTGAATCTCCAGCAGTGTATACTGCTGCACATGTGTATAATGCCGGCATGTACCCCATGGCTCATATATTGTGTGCAAATCTGGCTCTGGTACTTGCCAGGGACTCCTCAGCCATTTACCTCACCGCACTTCCCTGCTGCAACCTAACCCTCCCCTTAAAGCCTAATACACAGCCTAATACTAACCCTCACCCCTCACAGCCTAAGCCTAACCCACCCTACCCACAGCCTAACCCTCCCCCCTCACAGCCTGACACTATCCCTTCCAGGCATACTCACATTTGGGATTCCTGCTGTTTTCTGACCGCTGGCATGCCATCCATTGGGATGCCAACTACATCCCCTTGAAAGTGCTTAATGTCGGCTACCACGGTTCTTGTACCAAAGACAATTTCAATTTCTGAGTTGGAAACTATACTATTAAAGTTTCTAGAGCTTTATAATTTAATGAGATGCTTAAATATGCTTTTTCATTTAAAATTTATTTTCAATGTTCACAAACAGACTGCAAGAGGACAGTCATTTTTTTTTCCAGATTCAGTAGAAAACAGGGTACTTATGTAGTATCTGGGCTGCCGATTTCTAAATCGGGTCGGATCGGGAGATCGCATCGCATCGCATCGACCATGCGATTCGATGCGATGCGATGCGATGCGATGACCCGATTTTTCCATAGGAATCAATGTTAAAATGGACTGAGTCCATTTTAACATGGAATTCAATGGGAAAAATGGGTCCTTTTCATACCCCTACTATCCAAGTGGGCATGGAGTTGGATATAAACCTGTGGCGAGCGTAGCGAGCCACCGAGCCCGAAGCGTGGCGAGCGAAGCGAGCCCCGCGAGGGGACGAATACCGTCCCCTCGCGGGGCTCGCTTCGCTCGCCACGCTTCGGGCTCGGTGGCTCGCTACGCTCGCCACAGGTTTATATCCAACTCCATGCCCACTTGGATAGTAGGGGTATGAAAAGGACCCATTTTTCCATAGGAATCATTTTAACATTGATTCCTATGGAAAAATCGGGTCATCGCATCCGATATCGGATGCGATGCGATGCGATGCGATATCGCATCGCATCGCATCTGATTGTATGCCTTAACTTAAGGCATACAATCAAAAAATCGGCAGCCCAGATACTACATAAGTACCGAAAACAGAAATATAATCATTATCTTGCAAGGAAAATCTTGCTCATTTCAATAGAATACCTCCTGACAATTGTCAAGTCCATGGCTAATGAAAAAAATTGAGTAAGGTTAAATAGTTGGAACAGGCACTTCTAATGTGATTGTGGTTGCCTGACATGAGCTTGTTTTAACGCCAGCTCTGGCATCCATATTGTACCCCTGGTGTGCACGTCTCAGCTGGCGCCTGTCAAGTGGAACAGGTACTGCAGTTATTGCTCAATGAAGAGAATCATTTCTGGCATTTGGTCACCAGTGGGCTGAGGCAGGTGCATAGGTTTTTATTTATAGAAAATAGCCAGGATTTTCATATAAAAAGTAATGTATCGTCCTTCAAAATATATTAGTTATGCACAAGGTAAACAATAACAATAATGTAATCCTTTATTTATTTAGTACATATTTCTTCCTCCCTGTGAATTGATTTTACCATTATACTTGTCCATACCTAATACAGCTGAGTTTGACCATTGGGGGTTATATTTACTAAAGGTCGATTTTCATTGTTTTTTTTATTTTTATCGATTACAGAATGATGGAAATCAATCTAAATCAATGTTTTACTTCCAGGCTAAAACACACATAGTGGGCCAGATGTACTAAGCCTGAAAAGTGATAAAATGGAGAGCGATAAACCTCCAGCCAATCAGCTGTTAACTGCCATGTCACAGGCTGTGTTTGATAAATGACAGGTAGGAGCTAATTGGTTGGTGGTGTATCACTCTCCATTTTATCACTTTTAAAGCTTAGTGCATATCACCCTTACTGTACTTACTTTAAAAAATGAATATAAAAAAATAGTCTGTTAGTAAATGTGTGTGTCAGCCCCTTATCAATTAAAAAAGTGATTTTCATCTATTTGAAATTGCTGAATATTGTCCTTCAGTAAGTAAACCCCTTGGTATTGAAAATAAGGTGGCTAAACACTGATTATTATTTCACCTTCTGTTATTCCTTTCCTATTTTGCTTCCCTGCTGGTTTCACATTCTTCTTCACAGAACGGTTGTGTTTTTTATAATTTACAGATATTTTTTTGTGGAAAGACGCTGCTGAATTGTCCAACACAAAATTATCCCTGTATCCCTGTGTATAATCATTGCAGTCAGGGCTGTTTCTAGGGCAGGATGAGTCTTAACTTCCCCAAGAAAGACGATTTGAAAATAAGTCCATGAACATATGCGTGTGTGCGTGTATGCTCACGTTTGTGTGTCTGTGTGTGTATATATACATTCATACACACAAACACACAGTATTTCTCATGAATTGATGAATTATCTATGCTAAGGTGTGTACATAATGACCTTTCTAATGCCATAACATTGCATGGAAATGATCTTTTGGAGAAACGTTTGTAGAACATTTTCTCTTCTTTACAAATAGGATAACTGGTCATCCCCTTTTGAGACTCAAGGGGGTAGTGTTAGTAAGAGATTATGGGGCAGATTAATTAAGCTTGGAGAAGAGATAAACTGGAGATAAAGCGGAGAAAATTAATTAGATATATAATAATATTTCTGCATTCAAGGTCTTTCAATATTGTGAGATCCACACTTGACAAACCTCTGAAGAACTCAAATGATGAAACGCATCATAACATTTGAACATGGAAATGTTGCTGTTGGAAACTTTTTGATCACACCAGAGCAGACTGATTAGTGTATCCTTTGTATATTAAGAACACCTGCATCAGGAGGGGGTGTGATAATTGCCTATATTAGTGCTTTTGACATGTACGGAGAAATCTTTGTCCAAAGAACACTGCTGGATTAATTACACAGCTGGGAGTTAGTTGTGATAAATGTTGACATGAAAGGGACTGGATTGGACTGATTGTTTTGAATATTGTATCTGTCACATAGGTTTATATCAGTGGCTGGTTGGTTGGTACATTATCCTTATCCAATTTATCTCTCTCCAAGGCTTTTTAAATTGAACCTCAAATTATTAAAATACCGTAATATATTTTTTCTTACTATAAGCCCATCTTTAACATTGTGCTAATTATACAAATTTAGAAACTTAGCACTTTTGTATTTTTTATGTATCCTATATTTTGCCAATCAAAACATGGTTGGTCCAAGCTTTTCTGTGGTTTGGTACACATGAGAACAATGTGTACCTTGACCATATTCCAGCCAACAGACCAACATATCCTATCCGCTGTACACATCAGGACTATGGGGGTTATTCTGGTTCACTCCTTCTGGCAAATTCCTTCTTTAATGGACAAAACCATGTGCACTGCAGGGGGCAGATGTGAAATGTGCAGAGAGAATTAGATTTGGGTGAGTTATTTTGTTTCTGTGCAGGGTAAATACTGGCTGCTTTATTTTTATACTGCAATAAAGATCTCACTTTGAAATAAAACTCCACCCAAATCTAACTCTCTTTGCACAAGTAACATCTGCCCCACCTGCAGTGCACATGGTTTTGTCCATTTGAGAAGGAATTTGCCAGAAGGAGAGAAACAAAAAAACTCTTATGTAATGAACATAGAACAATCTCTCGTCCTTCATTAAACTACCCAGTGCTGCATTCGATATCGTCTGGTTGGGCGTGCAGCATGACCGATGGGAATATATTACATGGGACTACAGGAGAAATCTGATTCATCTGGAAAGAACATGTGGGGCCAAGATCACTCTAGTGCAGGGGTTCTCAAACTCGGTCCTCAGGACCCTACACAGTTCACATTTTACAGGTCACCCGGCAGGTGCACAGATGCATTCATTACTGACTGACAGTGGCGTAACTATAGCACCGCAGCCCCCGCGGTCGTGGGGAGGCGCTGTGCATGTGGGGGCGCCAGGGGGCTGCGGTGCTATAGTAATGCCCCCGCACCCCATCCCCCGCAGGCTTACCTGTCTGCGCATCCCGGCTCCCCTCCTGGCTTCAATCAATTCTATGGAGACGGACCACGATAAAATGGCCGCCCCATAAAGCAGACAGTTCTCTGAAACTGGTCCGTTTGCACCGGCGGCCGGGTGGGGAGGCCGGCGGGGAGGGGGGGGATGCACCCCCCCATTAACGGTGGGGGGGGCACCCCAAACCAAGCTACGCCACTGCTGACTGACACATTGTAAAAGAGTAACAGGTGGAGCTAATTATTTCATTAGTGATGCTGTGAGGAGACCTGCAAAACATGCACAGTGTGGGGTCCTGAGGACCGAGTTTGAGAACATGTGCTCTAGTGTGTACCTGGCCTATATTTCTAAAATCTCCGTTACAGGTATACTTAATAAATAATCATCTGACAGCCTCTCAGATGTTATAGCATATTTAATAATGGTTAAATATCCCATGTTCAGGAACAAAATGAAATAAATAGTATAAAAAAAATATTGCACTGCTTTTAAATATTACTCTCAAAAGAATCCAGCCGAATCATTCTCTGTTTATCAAGAGAAGTTAAAACAATTACGGCTGATACTTTCTGTTCATGATGGAACATAAATCTTCTTGATGATTGCTGTCTTTTCTGGCTGACTCCTGCACAAGTCTAAATTAAAACACTGTTTAAAGAATTTGTACATTAAGGCTTTCTACTGAATTCCAACACATATTATCTATCATTTTTCTAAGGAGGAGTACAAAGCCTGAATTTATGTCTTGAAAACAATAAAGTAGAAACAGTGGTTCTAGAACACATTAAGCTTGCTATTATTTTTCAGACACCATTTTGCGAGTGACATCAATTTTCAAGTAACCTTTTATATACATTATTTTCCAAAGTTAGTTTATCTCCTCATGGCTCTCTGTGTTTGTGTGTCTGATAAGGAGAACATTCTCCTGAGACATTTTCCAAGGTTATTCAGCCCTGTTTTCACTTGAAAAGGAACATTTCCCGGAGGAATTACAAAAAAAGAGAATCATTAATTAGCAGCAATAACAGCATTGTCAGTATAGTGCCACAGACATGTCAAAATTAATGTTGTGTAAAGAGGAAAACCGTTCATACATATTGTACTTTTCTGTACTTTAATTGTCTTCTTTTCTGTATTTTTTTTTTTTTAGTTCTTTTATATTTAAATAGATTCAAATGGTAGAAGCTACAAGGCAACTGATGGAATAGCTGAGTGTTCTATGTGTTTGAGGTACCAATGTGACACAAGTAATATACAGTATAAAGGACAACCATTCCTTGAGAGAAATCCAATTTCTTCTGAACTTCTGACAGACAGAGTGAACTTCAAGGGTGAAAAACCAATGTATGAGATATTTAGGTAGGAAATGGTCTATATCATGGAAGAGCAAAACAGGTCATTTCAGCAGCATTAAACCTAGCTGTGCCTCGCATCCCCCATGTGCAGCAGGAAATAATTAACCTTATGGTTGGTGCCCAGGCACCTTGGGAAGATTATTAATACTATAAAAATGTGTATATTAATGTTTCTAATGTCATTTTTAAGCACTGTGAAACCCATAGGCATTTTATTTGTATTTACAGAGCAGCATGCCTTGGGTATAACAACATTACTATATATACAGTAAGAGCTATTTCTCAGCAATACACATTACTATTATTATTATTATTATTATTAGAGATGTGTGGGTTCAGTTTTACCTGGATTTACGCGGATCTCAATGTGGGATCTTATTGGCAGTCCAAAACACGTGACAGCCGATAACCAACCGGAAAAATCCAAACTTGCGATAAAAATCCAAACCTGCACATCGTTTATTATTATGATTATTATTTTTAATTTACATGGTGCCACAAGGGTTCCTCAGAGTCTAACAAAGTACATAAACAAATGAACAAGACAAGAAAATATTGACTTACAGTACAAGACAATGAAGAACAAGTATGTGGTATATATGTGGCACTCTGTAAGAGAAAATGTTTATGTGTGCCTTACCAGTTCTTTTACCAGTCGTTTCTTCACTCTTATCTTCACAAAGAGGTAAGTAGCACCAGTGTGAATACAGCTGGACTGATGTATGACAGAAAATTCTATGCGTTTAAAGATTTATTTATGACACTGAAAAGATCTTCAATATGGCCTGTTTTATGCAGTTTTAGATCAGGTAGCAGTGGGTTATGATGGGAGATGGCAAGATTTGATCAAGAAGTCGGGTCTTGAGAGCCCATTTTAGCTTTGTGGGCGGGTTGCAGTAACATCGCTGTCTACTGCATATATAATAATTACACATGCATTCACATAGGTGATTATTATCACAAAGGACAGCTCTTGCGTTAAGAGCTGCCCCTTGCGATGTGCCCGGCGATGTGTGAGCGGTCCCCGGCAGCCCCCTGCTTAGACGGCTGCAGGGACTGCCGGCTCCGCCACCTCCTCTCTGCACCCAGAAGAGGTGCAGAAAGGGGGAGGTCACTGGTCTGGGCAGCGCAGCAGGATGCTGCCCTGACAGAGGTGAGTGGGAGAGGGGTGCAGTGTGGATCAGCGGTGGACAAGTGAGGCAGTGGGGGATGTGAAAGGAAGCCCTTATGTAACCCCCCCCCCCCCCCCCCCCCCCGTGGTGAAGCCCCAGTGGTGGAGCTTTACTGCATATGAAAATGCGGTAAAAACCCTGAAAATGTAGTTTTTACCGCATTTTTCTATTTAGTGCATCCCACCCAGGAGGAGGTAGATAATCCCAGATGGAACAACACAGCCAATTTATAATGATACTATTTTATATTGTAATGATATGATAAGGTTCCATAGCATTTTGCAGGGCATAAACTGACAGACAATATATACATCCCTGGTCCAAACTCAGGAAATCACCTCAATAGTTACAGACGTAAACGCAATAGCCTGTGACTTGCCAGCATTGGTAAGTTCTTGTAACAATTATTTCAAAGGCAAAACCAAGTTGGTTTGTCTTGTAAATTATTGCCACATTAAAAGATTGGCCAGGCTTGCTGGAACCTTGGTAATGTCTACAAGTCGCAGGCCTTTACATGTAACCCATAGAATTTAACTAGACGCATTACATTACACGCTGGTGCAGGAGGTTGGTTGGTTTGTTAAAGTAACTCATCTCTTGTTTTGAAGAAAACAGTTTCACCCAGTTACTGGAGGTGAGGGTGGTTCAGAGAACCTACTGTAGCTGATAAATTAAACAGTATGTAGCTGCGACCCCACAATATGACACATACAAGCTGTGAATCCTAAAGGACTTGTCCCACAGATGGGTAACTCTATCAAATTATAGATAATCTGACTCAGGAACCAGTATAGATGACCTATCAATGAACATTTCCTTGCACATTACGTTGTATTGGCTACAACAGCAGAAGGCTTCATCATACACCCTTACTATTTAGTGCAAATAGAGCCAAACACATGCAGGTGCTTAGTAGCTCAGTGAATGTTTGTATAGGGGTCATGTGGTCTTAAACTTTTTGATTACGCCATGCAGATGGTATGATGGGTGTATGCAGACAAAAGCATGGACCCTTTTTACATCATCATCATTTTTCTGGCTTACAGAGCCCTATTATGGTATAGGGCCTGTTTTCATGAGAGTGTATAGGCCCTCTGATTTGTGTAGACCATGGGACCTCAAACTATTTTGCTCTGGGACCCCATCAGACAAAAAAAATTATTACGGGACCCCAGAAAGTTCCTGCAGAAGGTCATCACATGTGTAGTCAGCAGACAGCACATACATGGCAGCATTGTGGAGGCACAAAGTGATGGGAGGAGTCTAAAGTAACAGACAATTCAACAGATTTTATCAGACTCCTTGAATCACTGACTGAGATTAGAAAAGTCATCAGCCTGATGGTCAGCAACATGGAGTCGCGACCCCATGCTGAGAAGGTCGGGACCCACTTTGGGGTCAGGACCCACAGTTTGAGAACCGCTGGTGTAGACAGATAGCAGAATCTGTGCCTAGGAGAATGGAAGCTATATTAACGGTGGCCCAACATATAATGACCCAGTGGTCCACTCAGAGTAAATCCTACAGTATATGTATATGTATATGTTCACTCTCTATTAAGACATTGTAGCATCATTTTTACTGTAGATGTTAATCTTACTTTGCTATTAATCTTATATTTAATTTGTGACTTTATTTTAAAACAATTCTAAATATTTCTATTACAAATCATTATATATTATACAGTATATTACACAAACAACCAATACATTTATTCGCAATCCATTTTATGCAATAGCATTCACAGACACCTCATAAACATCAAAGTATTTATTTTATTCATTTCATTGTTTAAATTATTTAAGAAGCCGAACAAATGCATTCTTTTACATTTTCTTATTTAGCATATAAAATGGTACATTTACATTTGACTCTGGATTACAGGTGCCTCTCTTTCCCCTTATTTTTCTCCATGGATTACAGGAGAGTTGAATTAATAGTTTTTTTTACAATCTGTGTATTTGAAATGTTGAATCATTCCTGGTTCTAATTCAAGATGCTGCTGACAGATGCTGAGTCATGGACTACTGTACTATGGAGCTCTGGGCTCTTTAATCTTTGATATGACTGCATAAATTGCGTTTTACTAGTCTAGTCAGGAATATGTAATTTTGTTTATGTCACGAAGGGTAAAAAAACTGGAAGAAAACAGAATGTACACGTATATAAATAAATATATATATACATATATATTAATTCTAGAAAGTTTAAGGGATGGTTTTGTATTCAGCTTGGAGGCGTAAAACAAAACCTATTACCATTTCTATTCTCTCGTCTACAAGACCCCAGTTTACTACTCAGGACTATACCATTCCTCCATGGAAGAATTGTATGGTCCCCACAGCTGAGAACCACTTGGCAGTTGTGGTACCTCTGGCTACATTATCGATAATGTGGTAAATATATTGTAAAGGAACATGTGCATGGCAAGCACTAATTGAAAGCTTATGACTATTCTAACTTTTTGGAATTTTAGGATATTGACCCATAGTTGCCAACTTTCTGGTTTCTTCATACCATGTTCGTACAGTGTTTGTGAGGGGGTGCATGGTGTGGCATAAGTTGGTCATGCAGGGGCACCGACGCGTTTCGGACCTATAATGGTCCTTTTTCAAGGTGTGGGAAAAACCTTGAAAAACGACCATTATAGGTCCAAAACGCGTCCGTGTTGTGGAGTACTTTTGCTGGTTCCAGTGTTCCTGACCCCTCATCTTAACCCCCATCTAGGGGGTATCCACCTTTCTCAAGACCCGGGCTGAGAGAGGTGTGGAGATAGAGAGAGAGTGAAGTAATCACTGGAAACCATGTGTTTTAAGTTGGTTTTTATCCTATTTGTATTTGGAATAAATCTTTTTAAACCAACTTTGGAGTGGCATTCTATCCTTTGAGGTCCGGAGTATCGAGGAGACACAAAGAAACCCTTTTGTGAAAATAGGGCATTGCCTTAAGGTGAGCATTTACTCAATGGGAATGTCTGGTGCACACTAAAGACACCTTTATGGGCATATATAGCCTGTAACACAGGTCAGTAAAAAGGAATTACAAATTCTTGGGTTCATATCCATGAATCGTCTGACTCATATTTTCACTTCAATTGTCCCATATATGAGTGTTATCTACCTTGGAACTACACCTAAACCAAGGAAAGAGGAGTGATATTTACATTGTTTCCTGGCAGCACATCATTGTCCACCATTTTCTGTTTCTTGCAAGTAGGTTAAAAAGCATTTTCTTTTTCTGACAAAGGGCACCTGAAAAGTTAATTGTTTAATCGAACTGTTACATTATATGTTATATATTAAGCTTTTTAGGTGTTACCATTATGAACATTTAGCAGAAACACTTCCAAAAGAAAACTGACACAAAATGGCTAGCCCAAAGAGCATAGAAATTGACAGCAGATAAGAACAACTCGGCTCATCTGTTAACCTACAATGTATAGTACATATCACTGAGAACATGTGAAATAACAAGAGAACGAGGACAGTACAGGAGGTGGACACATGTCACATTTTACTTGTGCAAGTGTTATAACTTTAAACATGCTGGTAAATGGCAGGTTTAAAGTCATAACAAACTAGATACAATGCTCTAAGTAGCATTACACCAATGTTAGGATATAGGCATTGGCATTTGTAGGTCAACATATTTAATATTATTCTGCAACAATTTTCAGCTATTCACTTCTCTTTGCACACCATTCTCGTATACTGATATATTGCTTTAAACCTAACATATGGGATTGATATGAAATCCCTGCTGGTTGGAATCCCGGCGTTCAAAATCACGACTCCGGAGTCCTTACCGCCGAAATCCCGACAAGGGGGGGACGTGGATCGCCCCCCCTTGCGGGCTCGCTCTGACGCCACGCAGCATGCCCCGTGCCTCCCTACGCTCGGCACATTAATTTATTCTCCCTCTATGGGTGTCGTGGACACCCACGGAGGGAGAAAGTGTCGGTATTTTGTCATTTGGGATTCCAACATCTGGATTTTGACCGCCGGGATTTGAACTGCATCCCCTAACATATATGTTAAATTATATAATATGCAAAGGGTTAATTGACAACTAAATAAAAAAAATAGTTCACCTGTTTTTTTATTGATTAATAAAGTCAGGGCCGCAACTGGGGGGGTATGTGGGGGCACGTGCCCTGTGAAACGGATTTCTGGAGGCGCTGCAACCTCCATCATGCTCCTTCTGGCAGTAGCTCTGTTGGTTTGCTGTTCCTCCCCCACAGAGTCTGCGAGCATTACACTGATGAGCATCACTCCATTCATCCAGACTGCTACAGACTGTGCAATCACTTTATGACCCTCATGGCTCAATCAGACCGCAGGTGCTCGGTTGCACCCAGAATTAGAACATGGGTCCATCCTAGGAACGACCCGGCATTTGCAGTCAGAAAGCTCAGCGTCCGACTCAGCTCATTGCCGTTTTGGTGATGTCACACAGGGGTGGGGCTCAGCAGTGGCGCGCCATTGGGGGAGGGGGGAGAAGGGAGTACTTAGAGCTGACAGCGCTGCCTCCTCCATACTGTGAATGGGACCCAGGTCACACCTGACCTGGGTTGGTGACGTAAAGACCTGGCAATAACCTGGGTTGAGAGTATGGTCTGAAAGGGGTATAAGAGGATTTGAAATGTATTATAAAGGCTGCCAAAGTCTGGATGAATTGAATGCTGAACAAAGCACATGAATTTGCATGGATGCTGTGTGAGACCTGCTCCCGGATACTGTCTGCCACTGTTAGTATCAGCAGGGTGCTGCATGTTGTGTGCTATGACCCGAGGCAGCCTGCATCTTCACCAATCAGTGGCATAACTATGGTGCGGCAGCCACCACAGCGGCTTGGGGGATCCAGGCCTAGCTGGGCGCCTAATCTCTTGGGACCGAATTGAGCTTCAGGGAGGCAGGTGCGCTCCACCTGGCTCATTGGTGACAGCAGCCTCAGCCAGCAGTGACTGTGTACCTCTGTGCTCCCTGTCCCTTGTGTGGGTGGGCCCCATTGTCCCCACATGCTGTCACACTCTTGAGTGACAGTGTGCTCAGCAAGCCAGCCCCCAGCATGCCAAGTCAATGTCCCCGCGCGCTGTGTGACTGTCATTGCAGCGTGCCCAGTGGTATGTGTGTGTGCAGCGCTGCTGGAGTGTCTGATACAGCATGCTCCTACCTTACTCTGTGTCCAACCGCTACCTGAGGAGAGGGAGCCCTGCAGTATGACAGGACAGCACATTAGTATACAGCACGTCCTGAGCCCTGGGTCCTGAGCTGTCAATCACCACCTGGCCAGCGTGAGTTCCCTGCATAGCGCTTCAGCGCTACTCCACTGCCTGCCTCACAGACCCACCAGATCTGCACGCAGACTTTAAGCCTGCAAAAGCCTCCATACTCTGCTCCATCCATCATCCTTCTACAACAGGAACGAAAAGTAGCCTGCACCATACACCTGTGTACCCTGCCTGTATTACATGCTATCAGTATTAACTACTGCTACACCTGCCTGTGATATACATACATCTGTTATTCTGCATACCTGCAAAGTTAACCCTTTCATTTAATTTCTCTGTATGGGGGGGGGGGGCACAAACATTTTTTCACAGGGGGAGCAAAATGTATAGTTATGCCACTGTTCACCATTGACAATAGGTGGTAAGTGTATTTTCAAACCTGGTCTCTCTCTTCTCTTTCTCCTACATTTCCTCTCCCTCCCCACTCTCTGTTTCCTCTTTATCTGCCCTCATTCCCCACTCTCTCTCTATTCTCTCTACCTCCTCTATCTCCCCCTCCCCTCTCATTGGGGAAGATGTATCATCTAGCTTCAAGTGCAAATGCTGCACTTAATGCTAGTTAACTGGGGAGATAAAGTTTTTTCAAATGTATTACTAGGGCACCTAACAAGAAATGCTTGGAGCGGCTGTCCCATTCAATCCACCCAGCAATTAGCGGTCAGGGTGATGCATTAATCCGCCCAGACGCTACGCCAGCTCAGGGCTAGTGTTGTCTTATCACCACTGCAGGGACAACTCTAGCCCTGCTGCTGGCTCCGGGCTGTGCTCGAGATCTCACAATAATAGCGAGATTTTGCGCGTGCTCTGTGAGCCAGCCGGGCAGGCAGAGACAGCCTTCAGTTTGAACTGACGCGCTGTCTCCAGCAGGGGACATTGCCGGAAGGGGGCTGACAAGATGTTAATACACCTTGTCAGTGTCCCTTCCCGTTTCACCTTGTTAATGAGGCAAAGCAGGAAGTATTATAGTGGCGCACTAAGCGTCGCTATAATACATCTGCCCCATAATGTGGTAAAGGTATATTTCTACTATATGGAATAACATGTTTAAGCGGAACTTGTGTGGCTTAATGTACCATAAAGAGCATTACTAATTTTAATTGTGGGGGTGCCAAATTACTTGTTTGTCCCAAGAACAGTGTCAATCCCGATAAAGTATTTTTGATAAAAAGTATTTAAACCCTACATACTGTAGCAAACACAGCAATATCCTTGAAAAATATGGCAATATGAAACACATTGCACAAACTGTATGAGTGAAGGAGATATTCCATAGTTCACTCGTAGGGGGGTATTCATTCCTTGTCGTGCTCCCGCAGCCATCTCCCGACGGGGGAGATGGCTGCGGGGCTTTATTCAATGCTGTCTTCCCCGACAGCATTGAACAGGGTTTCTCCGCAGAACGAACCCGACATCACAAGCTGTCGGGCTTGTTCTGCCGAGAAAAGCCGGAAATAGGCGAGCTCCCGGCCGGAGCTCGTCTATTTCCGTCCTCATCTCGCGGCCACGCCCCCTTCTCGCCACTCGGCGGCCGTGACATTGAATCCCGACCGCCGAGCTCCAGTCGAGCAAAGCGAGAACGGGACAGGGGCACGGCTGTCGAGCTTGCTCGACAGCCGTTCCCCTGACATTGAATACCCCCTTAGCCTATTACAAGGCTAACCAAAGAATATGGCTTCCCCACCATATCATCCCTGCCACATCACACACAGGTTGCTTAAAACAGCTGTCTACCATCAAAATATTCTTAAAGGAGACATTACTACTGTAGTATTTTTTTTCTCACTTCCCTCATTTAATTTTCCTCAATACTCCAAACTCCTCTTTTGTTCTTTACATTATGTTCAGACTGTAATTTTGGAATCCTATATTTATTTATTAATTAAAAACAATAATTAAATGTTTATTTATTTATTAAATCACAAACATGAAAAATGATTTGCACAGACAGTAGGTAACTTGTATATACTGTACATAGTAGGAAATACAGCAATCTTAAAACACCATCTAGAATTCAAGCAATATGACAAATTGTAGAAGACATCGCATATAATAGAGGTAAATACATATTTTCTGAGGAATCCCAAGGGAGAACCAACAATTTCACAGATATTCAGCATAGATTGATATTATGATGCCAGCTACCTACACCTTCATTTTCTAATTCTACCAAACCATAACAGAAAGAATTTCTGAAAACCATTTATGTATTACTTTCTTACATCCAAAATTGCAATCTAACTCGGCACTGGCCAGAGAACAGCGCTAAAGGTCCACAGAAACAATCAAGAGAATACAAAACTTATTTTTATAACGGATCATACCATAAAAAGATTAATAGACCTGATATATTACTAATATAGATTTGTGAAAAATTTAGTAAAAAGGAAAGAATAAATAAACCGTAAATATATAGGGGTAAAATCAACTAAAATGGAAAACTCAACGATAATTTGTGCCATAAGCAGCCCCCAAACTAAATATCACATAACAGTAAAAAGAAATACAGTAGAATAAATTCGCTACCTAGCGAGCGGGTTAGCACCGCCTGCCCCACCAACGAATGCCCGGGCCACCAGAATCCCCTCGAAAACATGCAAAGGGGCTGTATATAAGAACCCAATAATGTCTGCGTGTGCCTGTACATGTGGTAGGGAATATAGATTGTAAGCTCCACTGGGGCAGGGACTGATGTGAATGTTCAAATATTCTCTGTAAAGCGCTACGGAATATGTATGCGCTATATAAGAAACTGTTAATAAATAAACTGAGGAAGAACATAACATGAGTAGTTAAGTTACCTGATGCATTTTATAAGCATTCCAGTAACATAAGTAGCAGACCAAATTTTGAAAGGAATTAAAAGAGGTGGAGTACATAGATTTCAATGGGTGATCTCTGCGGTGGTCAGTAGTACGTCACCATCAACATAAACCACGAGCCAGATCCCACAAATTGCTCTAAATGGAGACACTCCAAGCTGTTCATTTGCACAAGTCCAAATAAATGGTGAAATACCGTATGAGGAGTCATGTTGATAAGATGTACCGGAAGGGGGGGGGGGGGTGTTAAAATTCCCTCCAAATGTTGAGGTTCCTGAGTAGTAAAGCAGATGGGAGAAGTTCAATCATAGATTCATCCATCTTCCTGAGAGAGGCATTATCGTGGGATGGGAGGCCTAGGGAGTCCATAACAGGGCTATGCTACATGGCCTGTACTGGACCAGGAGCATGTTCCAAATCATCTGATCACCCAAAGAGTTAGTCCACCTGGAAGTAAGAATGCAAATTGCCTTGGTGAGAAGTTATGTTAAAGTAAAAATAGTTACCCTTTCAACATGCATTGGAATAATCTGCATTAGAAGCAGGGACCGGAACTATAGAGCTATTCATCTGCTGTATAGGAGCAACATCACAAGAGGGAGTAGCATGAATTCCCAGGATAGAGGTTAGTGCCAACCACAGATGGTTCGATTGATCATTGAGATAAAGTTATAGGAGTTTGTACACATCAGTGTAGAATCTGTCTCTATCATCTGAATAGAAGTAGAGCCCAAAGTGTAGACTACTACCACAAACTTCAGCAAAAAGTCCACTCTTGTACATTGTACTATTCTAATGATAGAAAGCTAGATACCGGAGGTCTGCAGGAAGATAATGCACTTTACCACCCAAGCAATCCAGTTATTAAGAGGAGACCACAGAGGGTTGCGTCCAGGACATATTTAGCACCCAGATTGTGGAACAGATGGAGCATAGCACCCAGTTGCTTACAGTGATCACCCACAATTCCTAGCAGCAGTTTCGTGTCAATGAGGTGCTGGCATTCATGCAGGCTGTCAAAGCTGATGGCCTGACTTTGGGGACACAAAGTAGCTCCATGCAAAAAAGGTTCCATTAATGACAAGGAAAACAGACAATGACCTTCAATTCCTAGTAATGGGGATAGATGACAAGGGTTCCTTTCTCGTTCTGGATGCCACACTAAAAAGCGTCCATACTAGATGGACCACCCACAGGAAGTCATCACTTTCTCATTTTTAATTATTTTCTTTTTCTTTTTTTTTGCATGTTATTTGTATATACACAGCCTTGTAGATATATCCATGCTGCTCATTTCACAGTTTGTTCCCAGTTCGTTCGTTCGTTCTGCATTTTGCATATCACTAAAATATGTATCTTGAACTACGCTGTAATATTGCACTTTTCTTCATACATATTGCATTTTACTACTTGATCTACAAGGATTCACATGGCATAACAACTAAGGATATCGCCACAATGCAGAAAGCAACACGCCAACAGTATTACATTTCTTATTCTAAGAATCTACAAATGATATTGTGTGAAATAGAGCGTTTTATACACAAAATAAAATACAATTGGCCAGTTTAATTTTACATAGAAAAATATGTTTTTTTTTAATGAAATGAAAGTATTTAATTAAATTATGACAACCTTCTAAAGTACAAAGTCGTCAGATTCCTCTTGGGAATGTTGCAATACTCAGCGATTTTTAGCGAAGTGTTAAATGTTCATCATTTCTATTCTTTCAGCTTGTTAATGGAATCCGTTACAGTTGGGAATTTGTACTGTAAGTTACCAAAGAAGTGAATTGTTAGCTGAAAGGAACTGGTGCTATATATATTAATTTTCAGTTTCATACCGCTAGAAAAAAAAGTGGTCCCATAGAGCAGGAAAAGAGAACGGGCAAGTTTTAATCAATTGTGACTTTCAAAGTCATTGTTTTACAGAGATAATATGGAATTATGTAATTCTACTCTCTTAAGTAATGCTTATATACAATGATATACTAATCATTGATGATTATTGCAGTTAAGGGCCTAATTCAACAAATCCTACAGTTTCCTGAAAATCTCAATTTTGGGGGAAACTGCACATGCACATTCTTGAGCCCTCAAGTGCAGATGGCTGCATGATACCATTCGCAGTTGCTGAGACCCAAACAAGGCCGGCATGTGCCCAGCTTCACAGATAGGCTGCACAGTCAGAGTGGCCCTTATAGAGAAGCAATTGTCATGTGCTGGATGGCCCCTTGCAGCCTGCCACTGGTAATTTTAATTTTGCTAGACTTCGCAAGTCTAACTACAGTAGTACTGAATTAGGCCCTAAGTAATAAATAGTGTAGGAAGTGTAGTGTAAAGCAAAATATTTATTAGTGCAGCTAATTCTTGCTAATTTTGTATAAGCTACACAAAGGTAGTAAAATGCATTTGTAACTGCCCGGGACCATTATGAACAGGTTCACATTATTTATAACTCTCCCTGCTCGAGTCTTCCGCACCACCACTTAGCTCTGGCTACCTTACTGATTCTTAATTCTTAATAAGGCGCCTGATCAACTCTCCCCGAAAAACTTAAAATATATTTCTGGGGCATATGTATAAAGGAAACTAATGTGTGCGGACCCCTAACAATCCCCCTCCCCCTATCTCCCTGTAATACCTTACTGACCACACCACACCTCTTCAGACACTGCACCCGCTGCACCTCTCCGGCCACCTGCACCTGCCGTCCACCACACATGAGTAAACCTGCAGGGAGGCCGGATTGGGGTGGGGGGTATGCAAATTATTGGGTTGTCTCTACCCTGGGTATCCCAGGAATCGCAGGATTGAGCATTTTCCAATTACAAATCCCGGGATTGTAAAAATGCCCCGGGATTGGCATCCCTACTTATAATGTTGGTTTAACATCCTAACTTTTACAGTCTTATTTGTGATAGCTATGAAAAGTTATTCACAGAGGCCAGCAATTTAAACTACAGTATTTATTAATTTATGAAAATTGTTGGTGTAAAGGTACCCATAGACGGTCCGTTCCCGGACCGTCCGTTTTGTACTATGCGATGCGCGCTCCCGCGCATCACATAGTACGGTACAAAAAGTATGTGCTGCACATACTTTTTGTACTAGCTAAACATCGTATCGGATCGCATTGCATGCACTAGGCATGCACTAGGCATGCGATCCGATACGATGCATGCTAATTAAGACCCAAACGGATCCGTTTAACGGACCGTGTATGGGCACCTTAATAGCTATGATAATTGGCAACATCCCATCTGGTGACTGGTAATGCCAGTTAGTGAACCCCTAAAATATCATTCCCTTGGTGGGTCTTTCAAGGGGTGTGGATTATTTGATAGTGTTTTGATAGACAGTCAATAGGTCGACTCTTACATGTCGACATGCAATACTATAGGTCAAAAGGTCAAATTGGTCAAAAGGTTGACATAGGAAAAGTCAACTGGGTCAACATGTCGACAGGGTCAAAATTAAAATAAGGTAGAAACATGTAAAGGTCAACATGAGTTGTTTTTTTACATTTTTTGGTGGCAATGGACAAGAACCTCCAATTAGTGTAAATCTCACCATGCTTTCGGCTTCAAACTATTAGTATTAGCACTGTTCTTTTTTTATTGTCTACTTATTTCACAAGGTAAATTAATCTTGTTTGAATTATGCTGCTGACCTAAGACGATAATTACGATCTTGGAGTGCAGATTACCCAATTAATATTCACTACAAACTATATGGGGATGAGTTAGGCAAATCTAATCTGGAAAAGGACCAAGGAGTACTAACAAAAGTGGCATGGAAGTGAGGGACGAAGCTGTAATTATGCCACTGTACAAGGAATTGGTTAGACCTCATCTAGAATTCATAGTGCATTTCTGGGGTCCACACTAATGAAAAGAATGTTAGAACTGAGAAAAGTACAGAAAAGGCCAACCAGGCTACTGTAATAAATGGGATGGAGTCCTTGACATATTAGACAAATTAGGTATGTTTACACTTGAGAAATGGCGCTTGATAGGCGATGTGCTAAACAGGTATTAAATTAATATATCAGAGGCAATATAAGGAACTATCAAAAACACATTTACTCTTTACCTTGAGGTTAGTGACCAGAACACGAGAGCATCCATTTAGACTGTATGAAAGGGAATTTCGGACTCTACGAAGAAGGGGTCTCTTTACGGTCAGGGCAGTAAAGATTTGAAACTCTACCAGAGGAGGTAGTGTTGGCAGACACAAAATATATATTTAAGATAAGGTTGGACAAGTATTTATTGGATAACAATGTTATCCAATGATGTTAATGGTGAAATATGCTCTGTAAAACGCTGCGGAATATGTGTGCGCTATATAAGAAACTGTTAATAAATAAATGATGTCAGTCAAACATTATTGACTGCGTGCATTCCTAACAATTAAATTGAAGTGTACACTTGGTGTGTCTACACACTTATTATGAGCGGAATCATCAATGAGACAAAACACATATATGTAATTTATATTTATAGACAGTACTGTGACATTTAAGCACAATGTATCAAGCTAGCAATTGAGATATCATATGGAGTACATTATAATTATCATACACATCATTCTGATACTACTGATTATGTGCATCTATTATAAATGAACAATTGGATTTTATATGTACATACACATGGCGTTTTTATTTAATACACAGGAGGGAAATTACCGTTAATATCCTATATGATGTTTGATTAACAACCACTTGCTAGCTTAAGAGAATTCAATGTGTAGAAAAGCTATTAATTAAAGCAGTACGCTGTTATAATATAGAATTGGGATTAACCTCCTACAAGCAATTCGCACTGCACTCTAATATACTGTTTACATGAGAATTATATACAAAAAGCTAAGCATATAATATTAAAAGTTCATGGACCAAATGTAATAGGGTGAGAGTTTCAGAAAGTGAGAGATTTTGGGAGAGTTTTCCCATGTTTTTTAAAGCAGCAATCAATGACACTGCAAAACCGGGTTGATTTTGCCATGTAATTGATTTGCTGCTTTAAAAAACATGGGAAAACTCTCCCAAAATCTCTCACTTTCTGAAACTTTCACCCTATTACATTTGGCCCCATGTCTCTAATGATGATTGAATTATTAACCAAGGATAGGGGAAAATTATGAAATTACAAAATAGTGACACGAGAGAAGTAATGCATCAATTGTGAATAACCTTATAAATAGTATGAGGATATATACCTGGTGTTGGCCATGGCTAGCACGTTACCTGGATATAACCTGTAATGTAATTATAAGGGCATCCTTCAAGACTGTAGAATTCTATGTCAGAGAACATTATATGATTGAGGAAATGTATACAACACATATACATTTTTTTAATACTATACAGTATTTCTCTATATTTTGTTTTAAGGAATTTTATTAATGAAAATTGAGTTTTAAACTATTTTCTTGGCTCCCTAAAAAGACAATTTCTGATGTAAATAGTATAATATCTTATCAGTTAGTGAGTGCCCCTTCTAGGAATACTTTTTTCTTCTTTTTTGGTTGATATTACCCTCAGGAACTGCAAATACTCTTTGCACACATAACTGAGAAGTACTCTTAAGAAACATCAAATAGGTTCTGCAGCAATTAGTGCCCTGTTGGTCTGAAAGTTAAACCAGTGGTCATCGGTCTCACACCCCGTCATGGATCCCAGCTACCTCCCACAGTACCTGACAAATGTGGTCACCTCACATCCAACTACTCAAGTACCCATCTTCTCATTGCTGTCTCCTCAGTACTCCCATGTGTCTTTCCCAGCTCTGGAGCCCACATAAGAGCCAGCCACATGTGTCCCCCCCCCCCCTCCTCTACAAGTGCTCCTGGTGAGTGCCATCCTGGCCAAGGGGTAAATTTGCACACTTCCTCCCAGCTGCCTTGTATAAAGCTGTTGCTCAATGGATGATTTAGCTCTAAATTCTTTATTTTTTCTCATCCATTAAGCCATCTAAATTTTGATATTTCTTCAATTATCTCTCCTGTAGTTGACCCTAGTCACCCTACAATATCACATATGGGCAAATCATGTAACAAAAACATCAACTTTGTCATAATATCATCAGTGAGGCTCTTCTGTACATATAAGAAACTTTATATCAGAAATGATGTGATTGTTAAATTGCATGGAAAAATATGATTCTAGGCTATAAAAAGCATATTAGGGAGAGGATATTGTCAGTGTTCTAAATTCCATTGCCTCAAGTGCACACTATTGGCTGTCATTCACAATATATTTAGTATGCTTTTCTTACTCTATTAGCCAAGAGACTGTCCATCCACCTCCTTATTATCACCACCATCTGTCATGTTGGTGTCTAATTTAGCATGCCCTCTCTAAACAGGTTGTGAATGTAAATTATGAAAAATACCAGAAGGGAAACAAAAGAAAGAACAACAAAAATATATGGAAAAAGTAGTTAAGCACCAACCATTTGCCCATAATTTCATCAATAAATTGTGCAGCAGATGCTTCTTACGCTAGTCATTAATTGTCTATGGGAACTATGCATCTAGTAATCTTCCAAGCTGTACAGGCCTTTTCTGCAATATTATCTAAGTGGGATTTGGCACAATTGTGAAAGCAACATGTATACTACAGTAACTATGAAACACGGTAAAAAAATGGTACTTGTGTAGTTTCATGGCGGGACTGCCTGCGGAACGCATTTTATGCAAATCGCATGTAGTTGCATACTATTTGCATGCGATTTGTATGCGATTTGCATGCAATGCGAATTAGCACACCCCCAACATCCACGTCAGCTCGAAGCGCGACGAGTGCAGTGAGCCTCGAGAGGGGACACGGTATGCATCTTCATACCCCCATTATCCACGTCGGTTGTGGAGTTGATTTTATAAAGTGTGGCAAGCGCAGCGAGCCACCAAGCCCGAAGTGTGGCGAGAGCAGCAAGCCCTGCAAGGGGACGCAGAAAACTAGCCCGAAGCATGGCAAGCACAGCGAACTCCACAAGGGGATGCGGATTACTTGGCGTGTATTACTTGACATGTATTCCGCATCCCCTCACGGGGTTTGCTGCGCTCGCCACGCTTTAAGCTCGGTGGCTCGCTGAGCTCGCCAAACTTTGTAAAATCAAGTCCACGCCGACGTGGATAGTAGAGGTATGAACAGGTTGGCAGGATGCATATCGCATGCGCTCGCCACGCTTTGGGCTCACGTGGATAGTGGGGGTGTGCTAAATCGAATCACATGCAAATCGTAAGCAAATCATATGTAAATCGTATGCAAATCACATGTGATTTGCATACAATGCAATTTGCATATGATGCGATCTGTGGGCAGTGCCGCCGTGAAACTACACAAATACCAAAAAAAAATAGCTTGATGTGTAACCCTTTGAATGCCAATATTGCTGTGAGAGATCCTCAAAATGTCTGCTAAAAATGGCAGCGTTACTCACAGCGACTGCTCTTTTTGTGTGTGTAATATTTAACTAAACTTCAATTAATTGACTTGGCTGTACTTGTATTTAATTATACTAAAGGAACAGTCGCTGTGAGCGATGCTGGTATTTTTAGCGGATACCTTGAGCATCTCTCACAGCCACGTTGGCACTAAAAGGGTTAAGCCTTTTTATATAACAATCAAGACAGTTCGTTCAGTTTGACTTGCTCCTATTTAAAACTGTTAGGAAGTTACAGTTATACCACCAATAATCCTGCATCCTCTGTACTGGCACTGAGCCAGATAATCTGTTTTGCTGGATTATCAGTGATATCACCCGGCATCCACAGCAGCCCAACGGGGGCCGCACCCTGCTAAGACTTTGGGCGGTATTCAATGAGGCTGATTCGCCAGGTTTTTATGGGGATTTTGTGCTGTAAGGCGAATTTTTGACTAAAACGGTGAATCACCCTATTCAATGACCAGATGGCGAATACATTTCAAGTTTTTTTTTGCCATGATTCACCGAGCAGCAATCGCTATCTTTTTATGGTGAAGTGAAATGTGAACTTTTAAAATAAAGTGTTTTGTTTTTTACATTTGGTGTCAAAAAATCAGGATTTTTTTTCTGAGGAGGGGCATGCTATTTTTATTCATGTGCTGTAAGAACATGAATATATATTTAATTTAAAAAAATATATATATATATTTTTTTTTTTTTTTACACAGACCATCCAGCAGGGGGCCGGAGCCGAGCCGCTCATTAGATATTCATATATTCACTTCACCCGATCATTACATATGCATGATCGGGTGTAGTGACTATACCCGGTCCCCTGCTGGCATCCCCGGGGGGCAGCCTGTGCTGCCTGGCACCCGGGGAGCCCACCTCCCCCCCACAAACGTTCTGGGGCAGGGAGGGAGACTTCCATCTCCCTGCCTGCCGCCGTCCTCAGGCTCCCTGCGGCATTCGCCGCAGGAGTTAAAATTCGCCGGTCAGGGGCAGCGAGCCCCTGACTCGTTGAATACTGGAGCCGGCGAGGCTCCGGAACGCGGCGACCAGTGGCGAATGTGCAGCGAATCCTAAACAGGATTCGCTGCACATCGCCAAAATCCTCATTGAATACCGCCCTTTGTAGCCAAACACCCCCTTCCCCTTGTATCCTCCACAAAGCCAAACTCCCCCTGCAGCTTATCTCCTCAATGCAGCCCAATTCCCCCACACAGTGCGAATGAACCTGCAGCACAAATCTCAAAATCAGCGGACGCGTGGACCCGTCGGGTTGCCGATGCCAGCGGGGAGAAGTAACGGTGGATGGGGGGAGTGGGGTCCATGCTGCATTGTGCAGCCTGGTCCTCATTAATGATGCACTCCCTCGTCTGTACATGCACAGAAGACAAAGCAGTTCATTAATGACCCACATTGGGCGATATAATGATTCAGAATGGCCAAAATGTTATTGCCCAGTGTATATGCAGATGCTGCTGCAACACAAGAATAGCTCTGTGAGTGACAGTTATATAAAATATTCTATGCTCATTTATGTCGGATTATGGCGGTTGGGATACCAGTAAAATAATGTGCTCCATTGATGCAAAGGAGCATGAGTCAAAAATCTTGATCCATCCATATTTTAATGATTCAGATTTGTTATTAAAAGTTGGCAGTTTTTCTAACGTTATACCCCTAGGTACAATTCACTGGTTAATATACTGTTCTAGTGTGATGATTTCCCACCACACCTTTCCCTCTTTAATCATTCATTTTTAAACATAGATCTATCCGAATCTATATACCCTAAGTTGGTTTTCTCACTGAATCATTCAATACATTATTCATAATATCTTTCCTCAAATTTTTATGTCAGAACATCTTAGGAGCAGCAAGCAGAGCAAAGAGGTGCAAAACAAATAAATATAAAATAAAATCACTCACCACTTGCATTGCAAGGATTTAGCACCTTTACCTTTTGAGACAGTGGCACAAAATACATAAGAAATGTAATTCTGATATCTATATGCTATCTATATATATATATATATATATATATATATATATATATATATAGTATATGGATGAATGTATCAGAACTGATTAAAAAAGGACAGTACAGACGCAAAATTATGTATATGTGTATATGGAGCAATTTGTTCTTTTACTGCCATTTTTATTTCTTTTTTTATGTGTTATATAAGAATTATAGTTTGGTTCTATTACCTTAAATTGTATGCAGTGTGTACTACTGTCTAGTGTGCAGTGGTGCCCTTAATTACCTGCACCACCAAATATTTCTCAATTGTAAAAAGCTAATTTTTTGGCTGGCATCAAAAATAAAACCAATCATTGATCAGTTCATAGAAAAACAGGAGCATCAATCCAGTACTAGTGCTGCAGCTTCTGTCCTTTTCCAAGAGACCTACTGGTGATGAGAATTTGTCAACTCAGCACACCAGAGTGAAACAACATAATTATTATATCTGGTTAGGCCTAAAAGTATTGTCGAAAATTATTGATACCTCCAACATGACTCAATCTGATATAATAACCATCAATAGAATAGTGGAAGATTATTTTAATGAAAATGTACAAATATGTCAAATACCATGAGGGAAAAAAGTAATTTGGAGCCCAAACTAGCTTTGTACAAACTAGCTTTGCTTTACTTAAGAAGCTTACGCTCCAGTATATACTCAGAACGAGTGTTTAACACAGCCAGGTACCTTATAAGAGATTGGAGTAGGAGGCTACCTCCTACAAATATGGAAAACTGAGGGGATGTACCTTGGCCAAGCAGTTTCTCTGAGCTCCCTCCATATATCCTGTAATCTATCCTGTTTGACTCCCGCTGAGGACTCTGTCCCCTATAACGGGTGTTAGACATCCTACCTAACTGCTCTGTGCCTTCATTGGTGTATTATTGAAGTGTTTAGCTGCCTGACTGAGGGAGTCCCCAGCTGCGGCCTACTTCTGAGCCAGAACCCGGATTCTGTGGATCTCCGTGCTATGTTACTGTGAGACTTTTCTGGTGCTTTGCTCCCAGGTTATATGGTGGGCATGTGACAGTGGCTCTCTGGAGTTTAAGGCGGTGTGAGCAGAATGCTATTTCAACTGGGATGTGATGCCATAGACTGCCCGAGGGGTGCTGGTGCCACCTTACCTGCATGTCTACTGGGCTGTGGCGCTTGTGTTTGGCTTTTACTACCCTTGTCAGAACTCGCTGGGACTCTTTACTTTTGTACTACATTTGTGCTCCAGAATCTCTGCTGGTTTCCTACTGCTCCTTGATGCAGCTTCTTGACAACTTTCAGGTCTGACCATGGGGAGTGGTACTAGGTGCGGATCGCAAGGAGTGCCAATGCCATCTTCCCAAGTCTGCAACACATATTGGAATACCTGTCCCTTCTCAGAACTTTTATTATTGGATTTCCTAGGAGCGCACTTTATTGACACAGTGACCTCTACAGATACTAGTCTCCTATATGCATTTGGTGGCGTGCTAGCCAACGCCATCTTCCCTTGTGATCATCCTACTGCTAATGGTTTGCCTTTCTATACTTCCTATATATGAACATGGAATTCTCTATTCAACAAATATTTCATCCTCTCTATACCCTTGAGAGATGTTATGCAGTTGATGTGGGAGATATGTATGTGTCTATTGAACATGTGGCACCTTCTGTTTTTGTCCTGGTTTCTGCTTTGGACATGTATTTATCTGTGGTACTGCACAAATTTGAGTCTATTTGATATGCGAGCATTGACAGTGATATGTTTTCCCTTCAGACTCCTCTGTTGCCACTAATGGCTATGATGAGATCCTGGACTTTGATCTCTGCATATTCTGGATGCTCTCCCGTTGGTCCTCCTGTAACTGGTGTTGCCTTTATTATGTTAGCTATGCTTTTTCAGGGGTCAGAGAATTGGCCGAATTAGTGTTTTACGTTTTATTCTAGTTTGAGATCTCGTCTCTGATTACTTTTGCCCTTTATTATTTTTCTTATTGCTCTATGTTTTTATATCCTGTTTTATCCATGTTTTTTTAAATAAAAATTTCTATTGTGCTACTACATATTGTGCAAGATGGGGACACATGTCTTTTTTCTTTTTGCTACTTTATTGTCATTGTACTTGTATGATGATTTCATTATACGGTTTGATCGGTTATATGGTTTATACTCTAATGCTGCTGCTATAGCCTGTCGATACTTAATTGGTGGCCAATAGGTCACTGCCCCTATTAGTACATATGTCTATTATCCATCTGAGGGTGGGTGGGAGTTATGGGTGAGGGGACTGTTTAAGTTTATAGTGTAGTTTAATGAAAGTGTGGGTTAGTTATGGGATTCAAGTATTTCCTAGGTTGGGGTTAGGTTTACAGGGTGGGGTTTATGGGAAGGGTTGTTTCGGGCTTTGTTTTTGTTTTTTTTCTTGTTTTGATTGTTAAATAGAAATAGCTATTTAAATATGCTACTGGATTCTAATGTGGTGTGTGCTGCTATTCTATTTTGACAATACAGATTGATTTTATACACTCTACTATGCAACTGTTCTCTTACTATATACCTCTGCTTATTTTTTACATACTGTAGTGAACTCGATTGGCGCCTTCAGGCAGTTGGGTTATTATTTCCCTATTATGTGGGGAATTTGCATATCCTGATCTTGAAATATATATATATATATCTCTTAACTGTGTGCATCGCATAAAACGCTGGGTTGCTGCACATCGCTTATGTCCACTATGTCTATCTTAGATTTGTTGATTTTTGTTTTATAGCTGTATTATTGTAAATAATTCAATAAAAATAACTGAATTAAAAATAGTGAAACACTGATGTTATCTACAGTACAAAATTAATGAGAATAGCTTTCCTGACAATTATTTCAGAGGCTTCTGTAATAGTGGATTCCAATATGAGCTAATATTGTGTTACGACAATATTAACACTGACGAAGGTTAGGTTGAGGATGAGAATGACATTTTCCAACTGTAGAGATTTATTAACAGCACTGTTGGCTGCCTTGAGCCCATTGGTAGCTTGTTTTGTTGGGGATCAAACAAACCAAGCACTTCATGCACAAAAGTGGTGCTTTTGCTGGTTGGGATTTTAAACTATGCAGGTCATTTTTAATATACACCAAAAAGGTGAGGGGTGGGCCCAAGGACAAATACTTATTGCATAACTTTCCATTTCATTATGAGCTGTATTTTTGTTGGGCATTGTTATGCTTGCATAGACAATCATTGTTACTAGTTACTGCTAGATATGTGTTGTTTTGTTTCCATGAAAACTGAACCCAACCGAACTTAGGGGATCTCCCTAAAAAATTAGACAAAACACAGATCTGGAACTGTGTTGTGGTCCAGAAAACTAGCTACTGTCAGATACAATCATTGGCTATAACCATGGTAAAAGGGAGCTGACAGGTAGAAGTGACTGAAATCGACCTGTCCATCAGCTTGTGTCATAAATGTATTCCAACAAGTTTTCAAATGTGTTAAAATGGAACAAGAGAGATTAACAAAATACAATACAATTAAACCAAGAATGTCTCATCAGGAAAAGTATTTCTTTTTTCACAGCCATTTACGGTTGCTGAATTTGTGTTGGATTCAAAATTTATGAACTGTAACGATAGCTAAAAAAATATAATTAATGCACATTAGCAATATCATACTTTTCTAATTCGATAATAACAAACTGTATAGCCAGGTTAGTAAAAGTAGTTAAAATATGACAATAGGGGGTATATTTACTAAAGGTGGATTTTAATTACATTTTTATTCATTGTAAAACTATAAAATTTGATCTAAATTGATGTTGTGTTTCCTGAGATCAAATACACATTTACCGTATTTTCTGCACTATAAGGTGCACCGGATTATAAGGCGCAGTTTCAGTTATGGGGTACATTTCTGTACTTGACCCATACATAAGGCGCACCGTATTATAAGGCGCACCATATTATAAGGCGCATAATAAAACAGTAGAAAAGGTAACGGAGGCAAAACATCCAGTTAGATGGAACTTTATTCTCAAATTACAGTATGTATTTAGTTTGGTGCAACTTTATTCTACTACCGTAGTTATTTAACAATACACTCAAATATTTTTTTTAACAATCTTCTCCCACAAAACTAGCAAACTCCTCATCTTCTTTAAGTTTGGTTCAACTTTACACTACTACTGTAGGTATTTAACAATACACTCAAATTATTTATTTAACAATCTTCTCCCACAAAACCATCAAACTCCTCATCTTCTGTGTCAGAATTGAACAGCTGGGCAATTTTGCTGTCAAGCATGCCCTGTTCCTTGTCATCATTGTCGGAGTCAGTCTCGTTACCTGGTGGCTGTTCAGCAATGATGCCGGCTTTCCCGAAAGCTCGGACAACAGTTAAGGCAGATACCTCAGCCCAGGCATCCACGATCCATTCACATATGGTGGCGTAACTCGCCCGGCGCTGCCTCCCAGTGTTAGTGAAGGTATGTTCACCGTCTGTCATCCATCGCTCCCACGTCGCTCGCAATTTCACTTTGAACACCCTGTTTACACCAATGTCCAACGGTTGGAGTTCTTTTGTTAATCCTCCCGGAATGATGGCAAGCTCCGTATTCATTTGCCTCACTTGGTTTTTCACAGTATCGGTGAGATGGGCGCGCATGGAGTCGCAGATCAACAGGGACGGTGATGCATGGAAAAAACCATCCGGTCTCTTTACATATACCTCTCTCAGCCACTCTGTCATTTTGTCCTCGTCCATCCAGCCCTTTTGATTGGCCTTAACAATGACTCCGGTAGGAAACTTTTCTTTGGGCAGCGTCTTCCTCTTAAAAATGACCATAGATGGAAGCTTCTGTCCATTATCGTGGCAACCAAGAACAACAGTGAAAGCCGACTTCTCATGCCCCGTGGTGTGTATCAATACCGTGCTGCTCCCCTTTTTATCCACAGTATGGTTCACAGGGATGTCAAAAGTGAGGGGGACCTCGTCCATGTTGGTGATGTGGTTGGGCTGGATCTTTTTGCCAGTAATCTTGTTACTGCAGTAGGTGCAGAAGATGGCCAGTTTTTCTTTGTAATCTGCTGGCAGTTGCTGCGCCATGGTAGTCCTTGTGCGGATGGAGAGATGACGCCTTTTCATAAAATGAAAGCACCAAGACGGACCTTCTTGAAAGTGTTCGATCTTCAGGTCTTGTGCTATCGTTGTTGCCTTCAGTCGAATGGTGACTGTAGAGACGCTTCTCTCGGCGGTTCTTTGTTCAATAATCCATTGTTCAAGTTGGTCTTCTAACTGTGGCCACCTCGCTTTGTTCCCTCGGAAACTCTGTTTTGTCTTCTTAACTTGAAGAAGTTCATTTTCTTGCTTCCTCCACTTACGAACCATAGATTCATTAATGTTGAATTCTTTCGCAGCTGCTCTGTTCCCATTTGCAACCGCATAACTAATAGTCTGCAGTTTGAATTGTGCCTCGTAAGCATGTCTTTTCACTGGTGCCATTTTCTAGGATCTTCGCAGTGTACATAATGCCTCCGCCTGATTGACTGTCGGACCATTTCCGCTGACACCGGGTCATCAGGAAATGGTCCGACAGTCAATCAAGCCTCCGCTTACCAAAGTCGCACACATAAGGCGCACTGGATTATGAGGCGCATGGCCTATTTTAAGGAAATTTTAATGCTGTTAGGTGCGCCTTATAGTCCGAAAAATACGGTACTAACATTTAAAAATGACTATAAATCATGTTAGTGAATTTGTGTTTCAGCCCTGGAAACACAACATCGATTTAGATATATTTTCTGCATTTTGTATTTGATAGTAATTTCTGAAAGTTAACCTTTAGTAACTATACCCCCATTAGTTTATTTATTGTGCGCTGATTCATCTCTAATTTTATTTTGCAATAATACACAAAAACCAAATGAAAAATAATTTGTTGTTGCTTTAATAAACTTGTATTTGTTTTTCAGAATCTGTTTCCTTATTGTTATCCTTTAATTTAGGAATGTGAATTTAAATAAGGGCATCATGGATCATGTTTATGGCATTTGTAAATTGCACATAACTGTGTGCCCAGCATGTAACTGAATAATTGACGTAGGGAAAACAATGAACAATTCAGTGTAGCTCCATTCATTTCAATGGTACATTAATTTAATTGTTTTTTTCCACTGCAGGCTCAGATTTATTGCCTCAGTGTATATCTGATGGTAGAAAAATGTACTGCATGTCAAAAAGATATTTACAGAACTGCTTTGGGAAACACAGATAGCCCTATGTAATGTGATTCCCTAAAACAGAGCATATTAGATGATTGGCATTGTGAATGCCCCATTAACCCTTAGTACAGCTGTAATATTAGGGTATAAACCCTTTAAGGATACAAAATTTGTAGATCTATATTTAAGCCTTACAACTGTATAAGACTTTCATCAGCTCTTATTGTACTTACTAAAAGAAAGATAACATATAATATTGGAGGTAAATTCATGAGGATATGTTCATTTTATTAAAGCACTGATGGGAAGTCAGTCATAGGAAAGCAAATAAAAAGGTGGGTTTAAATCCAAATTCTGACCTTGTTTTTAACTTCCATGTTTTGTTTTTCTTATAATGGTCATAAAATAAAATATTTTTTTTAAATTTTTTTTCCCCAAACTCTCTAGGATAGATTAAAAATTAGTGGTGCATAATTTTGATAAACTGTACATGTTTTCTGTCCAGCACTGGCTAGCCCCAAGGGCAAATCCCCCCCTCCCCCCCCCCTCCCCATCGACATCAGGGACCTGTGGTGATGTAAATGGCTGAGGAGTCCCTGGCAAGTACCAGAGCCAGATTTGCACACACTATATGAGCCCTGGGGTACATGCCGGCATTGTACACATGTGCAGCAGTATACACTGCTGGAGATTCGCTGAGTTTTGATAAGAGAGGTGCAGAAAAGGTAGCCAGGTGAGGCCCTGCCTCACCTGCCATAGACTTTTTACTCCAGAGTTTTGACTATAAACATGATTAAAATAATAAAAATAAGAATTTCTTTATATATTCTTTGTATTTTTGACATACTTTATAAATTCAAAACTCCAGCATATATGTTAACATGACAGGAAAGGCTGTGCCTCACCTGCCTCACCCCACCGCATGCCACTGATCGACATACATGTGCCGGGCTGCAAGATTTCTGTTGCTGGCCATGCTCAAAGCTCTAACACTGATAGTAAAAAACATGCATGACCTTCCCTAGATAATTTTATGTAACTTTAAAATGTTAATTGATGACTCTACTAATATTTCTGCTTGCAAACTTTTCTCCCTATCCTCTTCATTAGGCCTTTAACAATAGCGATCTTCCTCTCCTGCCAGATTGACCACTCCCTTGGCATTGTCTTTTCTCACCTATTTGCTTTCTCTGACTTCAGTAACAGTCCCTCCCTCTAATAATTACCTTCAACATTTCCCATCCTTAGGCCATTCCACCCTCACATAAAGCTACTCTTTCTAAAAAATATTGTAATAATCGTAACCACTCCACTTTCTCTTCCTTTTCTATTCTCTATGCACAACCTCTTCTGCTCTTCTACGGGAACGCGGGACTGAAATATAAAGTAAGTTCCATTCCAAAGACCTTATTGTGGGATCTGTATGTATGCTGGTGAAATACCTGTTAAAGAACACGCTACGGGAACACGAGACAGAACACTGAAGTAAGTGTTGGTCTCAAAGGGTTTTGCAGAAAACCACTTCGTTCCATCTGGTTCCTGCAGGTTGCTTTCATTCAAGAAAGTATATATGGGAAATTATCCTCCCTTCCCATTAAGAATCGCATTAATATCTGCACATTCTAGCGCTGGTTTCTCTTAAATATTTCTGTTCCACTTAGTATACTGGAGTTTGATGGCTCCATAAAGAGTTACCAGCAGCTTTCTGTTCTACCAATTACCCTCACAGCGCCTGGTCAGAAACGCCCTTTGTATATATCTGTGCAGTGTTTTCTTCCATCTATTTGTTTGTGATCGGGCTGCTATGTTTAAACATAGACAAATCCGCAAGGATTGTATTGATAACTTGTTTAATGCTAATACTGAAAATGTTATAACTATTGATGAAAATTTGGAAAGTATTATGCATAAAATGGAAAAACTCTTGATAAAGGAGGGGAAGCTCTGGTGGGAAACCGCCACCTTAGAAAAATATCTAAAAGACAACCTAATACCTAGGGGTCTGAGAATAGAGAAACTTCCCTCCTTTATCACAGAGACAGAAGATTTCAAAACTGAATGGCTAGCTATTTTAGACCATTGTTCCAACGCTCTCATAAAATTAATTGTAAAAGAAAAGTCAAAATGCCTGAAAAAAATTGAAGGGGAAATTGAGGAGTTACATACCCTCGTCAAACCGTTCACTAAAGGCAATGATTTCAAAGAGCTAGAAAAAACCATGGCCACTAACATCGAAAAAAACGAGAAAGAACTCAAAAATAAAAAACATAAAAAATATCAGAGAGATTTGGGGGATTATAAAACTGGGAATCAATATAGATGGAAAAATAAAGATCCACCATCTAAAATAATCAATCAAAAAAAGGAAGAATCAATCCCCACCCCCATTGTCTATAAAACCACTCAGAATAATATCCGTAAAAAACCAGTTTATCAACATAAATTTAAGAATAAAAGAAATTATGCAGACACCCGTCATGATGAAAATTATGACAGGGATTCCGCATACACCAATGAGCCCAATAGGTATAGAACACCTGATAGAACAAACTTAGAAGTCGCTAAACCTTGGAGGTCAAACTGGAGAGGTCAAAATTATAAAGAAAGATACCGACCAGAGCCTATTGAAAATAATTATGAAAATCGTGATTCCAACCAAGTTAATCGTCATTTTTTAGAACAGAGACCACACAGAAAACAATACAGATAGCACCCGTTCTAAGAAAAAGAGGAAAAAGAGCAGGTAGATTTATTTCTATGTCTAAAAAGAAAAGATCTAAATTAAAAACCACGCACATTTGTGAGGCTAATAAGGTTGATGAAACGCAACCCAGCAGGGCCACCAAAATATTTAACCTAAGCAGTTATACTCTCACCAAAGAAGAAACTGAGGTATTGGAGAAGGGATTAAAATTCTCCCCTTCAAGTAAAATAAATGAATTCGATGTATTTATTGATTTACAGCGTTTCATTAGAAAACTAACTCTAAAAAAATTTTTCTCAGATAAAGAACAAGCTGAACAATTGTCTTCCATACCTGAAGGAGTTAAGGTTTTCAAAAGAAAATCTACCTTCTACCCCCGTCACAAAAAGGGCAGTTACATAGAAGTGTTCGAAAATCTGGTTAAAGAAGATTTAGAACATACCTCCTTCAAAACTATAAAATCTCAGAACCTCACCAAAATTCAACGTGAGGCTATCAACTCTCTAAAAAAGAACCAACAAATAATAATAAAACCCGCCGACAAAGGCGGCGGGGTTGTAGTCTTGAATAGAGATGATTATCATATGGAGGTCATGCGTCAGCTGACAGATAAAGACACCTATAAAAAACTACGCAGTGACCCTACACAAATAATGCAGAAAAAAATGGAAGTGTTTATTAATCTCTACACCACGGAAAATATACTTTCTGAAAGTGAAGCAGAGTTTTTATATGTGGATAACCCATCTACTCCTGTATTATATATACTGCCTAAAGTACATAAATCTATTGTCAACCCCCCTGGCAGACCTATAGTGGCCAGTATAGGTTCAGTTACATCCAATCTATCCAGTTTTCTTGACAATAGAATACAACCGATGGTTAAGAACACAAAATCTTATGCCAAGGATACAATATCTGTTATTAATAAAATAAATGAAATTAAATGGGAACCACATTATAAACTAGTAACAGCCGATGTAAAAGCGTTGTATACAATTATCCAGCATAAAGATGGCTTAGACGCTTTAGATTACCACTTACAACTCACCAATACTTCAGAGAAAGAGAAAAACTTTATTTTGGAGGGCACCAGCCTTATTCTCAATAACAACTTTTTTTGGTATGCAGGAGAGTTTTACATTCAGGTAGCGGGGACTGCGATGGGGGCCAAGCTGGCACCGGGGTATGCCAACCTATTCCTAGCCCACTGGGAAGATCTGCAGGTGTGGGCAGGGCATCCCTGGAGTGCCAGTTTGGTCCTCTGGACCCGCTACATAGATGACGTGCTGTTCATATGGGGAGGAGATGAACAGTCACTGTCGGATTTCTGCATTCATTTAAATAATAATCCGTTTAATATAGAACTCACCTTTGGAATCAGTTCTGTAGAGGTCAATTTCCTCGACCTCACTATATATATAAAAGAGGATGCACTGAACACCAAAATTATATAAAACCCACCGATTGTAATTCCTATATTGGATTCGACAGCAATCATCACCATAATTGGATTCGTAGCATTCCAAACAGTCAATTTCAAAGATTGAGAAGGAATTGCAGCGATGTCGACATGTTTAAAACACAGGCCAATAATATGGTTAATGATTTTAAAGAAAGAGGATATGACCAGAGATATTTGGATAAAACCATGGAAACCTGCAGTACCCTTAATAGGGATGATTTATTAAAAACTAAAAAAATCAGTAGTAATGCAAAAAATGAAGAAGTGCTCTTTATTAGCAAATATTCCTCACAGCACCGGGTAGTGGAGAATATTATAAAAAAACACTGGGGGATCCTCATTAAAGATCCTGCTTTAAAAACTGTATTAAAAGATAAACCATGTTTTGTATACAGAAGAGCTGATAATCTGAAGAGTCACTTGGTAAAAAGCGCCATTCCAATGGATAAAAGACCATCGAGGATAACATCGATGGGTTTCTACCGATGTGGCCAATGTAGTATGTGCAAAATGGTCCCTTTTGACAAAAAAATTACCCCTTACACATCTAATGTCACCAAACGTTCCTACACCATCAGGGACTTTATCACGTGCGGCTCCAAAAACGTAGTGTATTTATTAGAATGCATATGCGGTCTACAATATGTGGGCCGCACAGGTCGCATGTTGAAAGAACGCATGACAGAACATTTAAGAAATGTTAAAAAGGGATACGATCTACACAGTGTGTCGGCACATTTCAAAGAAAAGCACTGCTGTGACATTAGATCATTGAAAATGTTTTGTGGGATCAAACTCTGTAATAAAAATTGGAGAACCCGTAATACAGAAGGGGATCTCGCAAGATTAGAGATGAAAACAATTTTTGATATGAAAACTCTGACCCCAGGTGGGTTAAACCTGGATTTTGAATGTAAATGGTTTTTATAACATGCCGGTTTTCTCTAGGTAATGACAGATTTGTTTTATTTTACTAATCATGTTTTTTATCTCTCTCTTTTATCCTCATAATAACCCGGCTAATACGGTTTATATGTTTACAAATGATTTTAGAGATTCTTTTTAACCTTTGTTTTTTAAAAATAAATTTTAAATAAATTTTTGTGGTTTTATGATTGTTAAAATATGTATCAATTGTATTTGTGCATGAGTATGCTCTTCTGCACATACTTTGTTATATCTGTTTCTATTATGGTATAATTATGTATCGTTGCCATATTATACTATAGCCGGGTTATAGGACTCTCTGATTGGCTAAATAGGTCAGATGACCAACCCTCTCAGCCTTGAAAAGGAGACCCGGGAAACAGTGCAGCATATCTTGAAAAAGGAAAATCTTTCCGAAACGCGTTGATGCTGCTACTGCCTACATCCAGGCAGTCTGTACAGCGGTGAGGAAAGCTGTAAGAAAGTCGGAGGTGTCCCCAGATTGACAGCGTCTGCAGCGCTTGACTCCGGAACAGCCGCATCTCCTTCTTACTTCAGCCGGCACCCCACCGCAGTGATGTTTTTTACCCATGCTTGTATCCAATAAATCCTTTTTACCTGTGGATGAGTGGATTACCTGTGTGTCAAGTACCTGCTACGGGAACGCGGGACTGAAATATAAAGTAAGTTCCATTCCAAAGACCTTATTGTGGGATCTGTATGTATGCTGGTGAAATACCTGTTAAAGAACACGCTACGGGAACACGAGACAGAACACTGAAGTAAGTGTTGGTCTCAAAGGGTTTTGCAGAAAACCACTTCGTTCCATCTGGTTCCTGCAGGTTGCTTTCATTCAAGAAAGTATATATGGGAAATTATCCTCCCTTCCCATTAAGAATCGCATTAATATCTGCACATTCTAGCGCTGGTTTCTCTTAAATATTTCTGTTCCTCTTCTGCTCTTCTGCCTCAATTTATAACTGAAACTTTACCTTACTACTGCTTTTTATTCTACCACTGTAGTTAGATTAACCTACAATGATCACCTTCAAAACCATGTCACCCCACCTTAACACATGCTCTTTAAAAATGCTCATATTCAGCTCAGTATCTCTGTAGAAAATCTTGTTCTTTTTTACTTCCTCCACTACAAATGTATTTTTTATCTTGTTAAGTAGTCCTGCTTTACATTTTTTTTCTCCCAATCATCCAACCCACAACACAACCTCTACTTTCCATTCTCTCCTTTCTCCTGCTTCTATTTCTCCCCTCATCTCTACACTAAAAAGTGCCAATTCCAACTTTAGCTAATTACATATCCTGCATACTTCTCTCTCTCTCAAACCCCCAACCCCCCCAACATTGGGCTGCCAATATAGTCTTCCTTATACCTCTTTTATACCTCTCTTAAAGACCCCTCCTCCCACTAGCTTGATCCATTATCCTCCCACGACCTCCATTCTTTGCCTCTGTATGCTTGAGAGGCTCCTGAAAGTCAGCTCCTGATTGGCCGCTAACCGGCCAATAGAATCATTCGGAGGAGAGGCGCTGAAGATGAATTATCAGCGTCTCTCCTCCTTCCGGTTACCGGCCGGAATAGTGTTTGTTTTTTTAAGAAGACCTGGACTACGTCGGACAGAAGAGGATGTGATCTTCGCCGGAGGACCTTGGTGAGTAGGATTTTCTTCCACAGGTACCCCTATGGATTTCTTCAGATCCTGGAGCCCCGGACCACAGACTCTGCAGCCCTGGAGCCCCAGACCCAGGAACCAAGGCCCCAGACCCCGGACTCTGCAGCCCCGGAACCAGGAACGAAGGCCCCGGACCCTGGAGCCCCGTATTCTGCAGCCCCAGACCCAGGAACCAAGGCCCTGGACCTTGGAGCCCCGGACCCTGGAACCCCGGACCCAGGGACCTACCTACTGGCTCAAGATAGGTAAGTATCATTATGAAAGGGCTTTGGATGTATTAAGGTTTTATTTTTCATGTGTCAGTATGTGTGTTTATTTGACTTTTTTAATACTGTGGAACTACAAGTGCCAGTGGGGCCTTTAATGCCCCGCATGCTGGGACTTGTGGTTCTCCAAGTCCCAGCATGAGGGGGAGGCTTGCTGGGACTCATAGTTCCACAGTATTAAACAATAGTTGTTTTTTTTTAAACCAGTTTATCAGCCCGGTGACCACAGCCCAGGGTCACTGGGGACAGCACCAGGCTTCAGCCTGGTCAGGTAAGTCCTGGAGGGGGGGCCTTTATTGGGGGGGTCCCCACTCCCCCAGGGCCCCTGGGCAGGCTGACTGGTCGGTAGGGTGAATGTTTTTGCCGCTGGACCTTATATAATAAGTGTCCCCCAGCTGTGACATTACCCTGCTGGCTGGTTGGGCCTAGGGCTTGTTCTTAAAATACTGGGGACCCCTAGTCAGTTTGACCCCCATATTTTGTGAACCAGCCCCGGCCCTGGAGTCTGGGGCTGGTTTTAAAAAACCGGGGAACCCCTATTTGCCGCGTTTCCTGATTTTTTATTACCAGCCCCGGCTCTTTCAGCCTGGCGCTGGATACGGCCGTGGGGGGGACCCCACGCCGTTTTTTAAATTTCTTTATTTTTCTGTTTTTTTTTAATTGAATCCTGCACGGATCTGACTGATCCGTGCAGGCTAAAGCCAAATACGACAGGAAAATAAAGTGTATTTTATAAAGTGTGTATGGCGTTTTACGCCAATTAGCGGCGGTACTTTCAATACGGCCGATTAGTAAATCAGGAATCACCATTCTTTTGAATGGTGATTCCTGTCGTATTCTATCTATGGTGTACTCATTTGTATTTGTAAATACAAATACGAATGTCCCATCAATACGAATACAAAAAATCGTATTTTTGGCATAGTAAATGCCAAAAATACGAATAAGCCCCCCAAAATTTTTTCACGAATTCATCTTAATAAATTTCCCTCTAAGAGTTTATTCCTTATATACTTATGGCAAAGGCAATGGTCTTCCTATGCATGTTCAAAGCCAATTTACTGCAGTACCCACATGCCCTTCTTCAAGCCATACAAGGCAAACTTCTTCTTGGAATGTCTACTTACTGATCTTGTGGTTCCATATAGATTTCCTCCATCAGTTCACCACTCATGGATGCTGAATCAATGTTCAGATGGTACAGTAGCATGTCATGTTATGTTAATATGGCCTTGACTAGGTTATGCTATGCAGTATTTTGCCATAGAGGAATAGGTTTCATCATAATCAATTCTATACTTTTGGGTGTACGATTTTTTTGAGTTTATGACATCCTCATATGTGTGATAGAGTACATGTGTAATGGTTAGCATCACTGCTTCACAGCAGTGAGGTCATGGGTTCGATTCCCACCATGGTCCTAACTGTGCAGAGTTTGTATATTCTCCCCTAACTTGCGTGGGTTTCCTCCGGGTACTCCTGTTTCCTTCATTATCCAGAAATATACTGGTAGGTCAACTGGCTTCCAACACATTAACCCTAGAATGTCTGTGTGTGCATGTACATGTGGAAGGGAATATAGATTGTAAGCTCCACTGGGGCAGGGACTGATGTGACTGATGTGAATGTTTATTCTCTGTAAAGCGTTGCGGAATATGTGTGCACTATATAAGAAACAGTTAATAAATAAATACATGTGCTGCTTTACACTAAAGCCTATTGTATCCATGATTCTTTCACCACTGGTTCAGTTTAGACAGTCACCATGATCGATTGTAACTTTCTACAATCTCTCATGCTTCAATTTCATCTCTAAAGCAAATCTCTATCATAATAATTTTCTACACCATCTTGATAAGCTCCTGTATCTATGCTTCTTACAGACATATTTGTTCTTTAATCTGCTGCTGAGCTATTACTCTGCACTAGAAACATTCTGTCTCTACTATGTGTTCTATGGCATTCTGGCTGTACAGTATATGTGTTCAAGATATGTGCTGCTGTGGGTGTTATGTTATATTGGGCATTGTGTACTTAAACCTAGGCCCATAACCTGTTAGAAATATTTTGGATGAGCTTAAGAATTTAGCAGAGTTTCTGTACACACCGTGGCATACCTTAACACTACGAACATCCCTGTTACTTTACCATTGGAGTGGTTTTATTGAAGATAAAGCAGCTGCAGCTATACTTACTGCTATACAGATTGGCAGATAGATTAGAACTTGACTGGAGTGACGTGCTGATAAGCCCGTGAGTGTATACAGGTTTTGCAGGATGCTGGAACAGCCTCTATATTGTAGAGCTCACTGGAGCTAAGAGGAAGACTTAGCGATGCATCTATCCAAATACAGTAAAATGGAACTACATTCCAAAATCAAGGGAAGATGTTTAACCCATATAAAATATGTCATTCGGGAGTTCAGATACAGGGCTACAGATTTTTCATAGTGTTAACCTGGAAGCTTGAAGCCAGCTGAAAATCCACGATTTGAGCCATAAAAGAGTGCTTAAATGAGGTAGGATTAGAGACACACAATATGTGATCATCAGCAAATGCTACTATCGTTAAAGTTTCTCTGCCCATATGAATCCCCCTTAAGTTTAAGCCAATTTTGCAAGATTCGCAACATTGGATCTAAAGAGAGCCTAAAGAGTACTGACACCATTGTCTGGTAACCATAAACATCACTATTGGAGGACAACAAGAGCTATTAATAAAGAGAGAGGTACAGGGGCACTAATAATTACTGACATAGCTAACTGACATAACATCTGCTCCAGAATTTATATTCTGCAGTTCATATTTAAGGAAAGGCCAAGCAACAGTATCAAATGCTTCATTGGATGCACCAGGATGAGAAGCAGCAATCCCCACCATGTATACAATCTGATGATCAGGATGGAGAGAAAGTCAAGATCGGTGCAAAACTTCTCAGACTTGTTGGGGCAGTAGAAGATAAATAGTGCCCAGAGACAGACCTTGGATAATCAAAAAGAAGCATGGCCATTCACTATTACCCTAAGCAGAGAAGGGAAAGGGGGGACATGATAGAAACTTTCAAATATATCAAGGGCTTTAACAAGGTACAGGTGGGAGACATTCTTCACAGGAAGAGGAGCAACAGAACACGAGGACATGCACTGAAACTAGAGGGAGGAAGATTCAGGGGAAATTTGAGGAAGAATTTTTTCACAGAAAGAGTAGTAGATAAGTGGAATAGCCCACCATCAGAGGTGGTAGACGCAAATACAGTAGTACAATTTAAACATGCTTGGGATAAGCATATTGATATCCTTACAAAAAAATAAGGATCAAATTTGGTTTGAGGTAACATGTTTAAAAAAAGGGGCAGACTAGATGGGCCAAGTGGTTCTTATCTGCCGTCAAATTCTATGTTTCTATGTTTCTAAGCTTGGCAGGGTAAAATAGTGCAAATTCACAATAAGGTCTTTGCATTCTTCAGCAACAACTTTACGTTCTGCTGCCCTGCTAAAGAAAAATCCTGTAAAAGCAGTATTGTACCCCTTCGATAATAAGTGATTGAGTCTTGCCTAGGCTGTCAGCATGGCCTATTTATTGCTGAAGTCCAAGAACTTTGCAATAACTGGACAAGAACGTGTGACATTTCCCTCTCTTTGTACAATGTGCCTGCACTTTGGGTGGTGGTCTTGAAAAGGTTGGTGATATTCAAGGCCTTAGGTATGGAGACATCGAGTAAGCTGGTAACCCTTTACCATTTCCGGTATGCCAATACAACATAAATTGTTTCAACCGTTTTCTATTTTCTAGATTTCTCATTTTTTAGTTTTGCTTATTTATTTATTTATTCTCTTTTGTACTAAAATAAGAGTTATTGCTTTGAAGGTATGATCCACACTATATTATTTATATATACAGGACTCTGTCAGAGTAGCTATAAATAACAATTCATCTAACTGTACGTTGGTTCACACCATGTACAGTATTTTTAAAAGCTATCAACACATTCCTTTGTCAAGGTAACACTTTTTTCATCTCACAAAGCAATGGGAAATTACAGTTTAAAGGTCACGCAAAACAATTCATGTGAACTTAGTGTATATACTGTAAATATGGCTGGAATTATATATATGCCATATTTTGCTTCACATGTTCCAAATAAGGCATGCACAATGTGGTAATGTAATCAATGTTAGGGCATTAGGTTTTCATTGTTCAAATTGCCTTGAAGTGATAGGATTAACAAGTGTAGAATCCCCACAAACGTAATCGGTGTATTGTATACTTCAAAACAAACTGATTTTAATAACATAATTTACATTATAGTAAATATTTTTGAGAAGCTTTAAAAGCATCAAAAGTATAAGGTGAACATGTATTGGAGAATTGACAGCATCAAACAGCATGGCTTAATTAATAATATAGGGAATCATTTAGACTAAACTGAAATTTTTAATTCTAAAAAATTGTAGCCTCAATAATAACATTGCTGCCTACTATAATTTGTGTGTCTTCCTACACAGTACATTGTGGTCTAATATGTGTGTCTTACTTCATAGTACACTGTGATCTAATATGTGAGTCTTACTACATAGTACATTGTGATCTAATATGTGTGTCTTACTACACAGTACATTGTGGTCTAATATATGTGTCTTACTACATAGTACATTGTGGTCTAATATATGTGTCTTACTTCATAGTACATTGTGGTCTAATATGCGAGTCTTACTACATAGTACATTGTGATCTAATATGTGTGTCTTACTACACAGTACATTGTGATCTAATATGTGTGTCTTACTACACAGTACATTGTGATCTAATATGTGTGTCTTACTACACAGTACATTGTGGTCTAATATGTGTGTCTTACTACACAGTACATTGTGGTCTAATATGTGTCTTACTACACAGTACATTGTGGTCTAATATGTTTGTCTTACTACACAGTACATTGTGATCTAATATGTGTGTCTTACTACACAGTACATTGTGGTCTAATATGTGTGTCTTACTACACAGTACATTGTGGTCTAATATGTGAGTCTTACTACATAGTACATTGTGATCTAATATGTGAGTCTTACTACACAGTACATTGTGGTCTAATATGTGAGTCTTACTACATAGTACACTGTGGTCTAATATGTGTGTCTTACTACACAGTATATTGCGGTCTAATATGTGTGTTTTACGATAAGAAAACAATGGATCATGATTTAAATGCAGCAAAGCTACACAAATCAATGTCATTGTTATGAAGATACTGATCATTTGAGTGACTATAATGAAAAAAAAAGAAATGTTACCCTCCATTCGCATCTGTCTTTGTAACCTGAGCTGGTATTGCTAATGTGTGAGGCGTAAGTGGAGACCACCTTGCAAAATTAACATTAGAATTATGCATGCACGTACCCATATTGCAAATAAATATTCATACGCTTCGCAGTCGCATTGCAGTTGCTGTTTGATTGACAGGAAGCCAGTGTTTAGAGGTCGAAATATGGAATTTTCGGGTGGATTTCTGACAATAGTGATGACCACTTTCAGCCTAGTTATTTAGCAGATTAATGGAAGCCCTAGACTTACACAGATGGAAATAACTGTGTGTTGTTGTTTTTTTGCAAATGGACCTGTGAATTCATTTCTATCTGCAATGTATTCGCAATTTTGGGGTGACTTTTTGAATGCAGATAACTGCTTTTTCTCTAATTAAGGGTCCATGTTAAATTAGGCCTTATAACCAGTCATAATTAACTACAAGGAATGATTGGGCCTCTATACCTCTGATGAAATTGCTTGCATTGCAAGAAAACGTGTCAAGATTAAGCATTGTATATCACCAACTTCTGCTGCATGGGGCCACAGTTCTTACCTTCATGCCTTATTTATACCAACTGTAACATCACAACAGCTACAGTAGGTGTTAACACAAAATAAAGTAACCAAGTGGATTTTTGAGGAACTAATTTACGTTGAGTAGTCACACTTTTATTTATACAATGTGAACAAAACTTACAATATTAATCTTTAAGTCTTTGATGGGACTACTGTTGTTCCTAACAAAGGGTCTAATTCAGACCTGATTGCACAACCACAAATTCAAAGCGGCCAGCGTTCAATTAAGCCACTGCCCCTTTATGGTGAAATCCCGCCTTGCAAATTAATGTGATCGCTACCCATCTATGGGCCTGGTTCTGGTTCACTCGCAAAAGCAAATTCTCTCTCTAATGGACAAAACCATGTGCACTAAGAAGGTGGGGGGGGGGGCAGATGTAACATGTGCAGAGTTAGATTTGGGTGAGGTTTGTACTTCAAACAGATGTCTATATTGCTGTGTAAAAATAAGTCAGCCATTATTTACCGTGCACAGAAACACAATAACTCACCCAAATCTAACTCTCTCTGCACATGTTACATCAGCCCCACCTGCAGTGCACATAGTTTTGTCCATTAGAGAGAGAATTTGCTATTGTGAGTGAACCAGAATCAGGCCATGTAAAGGATCACCCTTATGTGCAATTGGAAACAGTGGTATACCAAAATACAGATGTCCAATGCTCTCAGATGCGTACTGTTCTCACTTGGGTAACGGATGCAATAAGCATATAGTAGTTTCTTTGTCAATCAGAAAACCAAAAGGATGGGTAAAGGCAGAGAGTGAGTGATTTTTATCTATTATTTTTATTCATTGTTCATTTGTGCTTCACTGCGATTGTGGCTCTTTTGGCCAATGTGGCCACTTCCTAGTGTACGCATTTGTATTTTTTATTCTTCATTAAATATTTTTTACTGAGACCAGTATACTTTATTCCTATATTTGCATCCATGGGAGAGCTTATCAATAGGCTGCTGGGATGATAAAAAGGTCTCTAAAGATACCATTACGTGTATGGAGACGTCTTCTCATTCAGTGAGTACGGTACGCGGCCTCCTGAATTATTGATAATCAAGTTTGCATCTGGTACTTTACGCATCCTTTTGGTTTTCTGATTGACAAAGAAACTGCTATATGCTTATTGCGTCCGTAACCCAAGTGAGTACGGTACGCATCTGAGAGCATTGGACATCTGTATTTTGGTATACCACTGTTTCCAATTGCACATAAGGGTGAGTTCCAGGAGAATCCCCCCACAATTTTTTTATTTACATGTATTGTGTCGCTTACAAAAATATTTCTTTTTTTCACATATATCTGCATCGTGAGAAATATCATCTCAACCATATCTCATCAGGAATTTAAATTAGATTACAGACAAGTTCAGCGCCAACATCTCCGTCTTTTGTTTTGGTGTACTTTCTAGTGAGGACTGTGTCGTGGTCCTCCTTCGTATTTGTCGCTGCAAGGACTGGTAGCGTCTTGGGACATTTCTGTTTGTTTATTGCAGAATCAGGCCCTGTGTGTATAAGAACACACCGGTATAAGTGTTTCTTTATCTCCATTAATAGATTCGATTCAAACCAAACATCATCATCCCTGCTTGTGTCTCCTGCAATGTGTAAAATAAATTGTCTATTTTATTCCATAGTGGCATATCACAATGAGTACAAATAAAAATGTAAATTATGCATATTACAGTGGTGTCATAGACATAAAATAAATTGTATTCAAACTGAAAAATATTTATTTTGTCATAGAAACACAGTTCATGTCAAAATACGCAGGGCCAGGAATGACCTTTCTCATTGACAGTCGAGCAATGACCTTTATAAGCAGCGCACACAGCAAGCTCACTGCTGTGTCAGAGGCTGTTAACATTTGGAACCTGGCAAAAATTGCCTGGCTCTGGGAAGTAATGCAACTTGGGATGATTGCATCTCTGGCTTTTCAAGGCTTTTCTGACAGTGCATTAGACAGAAAATGTAGGATTATCGGCAGCGACATCATTTTAGATTTTTAAACAACTACTGATAGCAAGCTATAAATGACTATACAATATTTTCAGTGTACTTAATGTACTGCAACAGATTATGTATTTATGAACTATTGTGCCATGGTAACATTTTCAGGAATATTTGTATCTCTAGATTACCTTTGAAAATAATAACATAAAAAAATCAACATTGTCTGAATTAGACGATCCTCATTTGTCAATCCTGGATTTCCATGAATTTAAATCTATTAAAAGAACCAGGGTTTGTTAGAGAATTTGTTTTTAGCTTATGATGGGCAGTTACAGGCAAATAATAAACAAATGGGGGTAGGAGGGGTATTGCTCCCGCTTGACTGCTGCCAGATGAAGTCCTCCTGGGTTCACCACACCCAATACAGTTTTTTTTTCACAAATTGGAGAATCTCATCCGGCGCTGTCTCTAAACCGTGACAGTCAGCTTTTCAAATCAATTATTGCAGAGGGAGGACATTACCGTCCACCGATGTCAATTCAAATCTCTCCAGCAAATCAACACTGACCTTTCAACAAGGCCCTATATACACATCTGTGGTTTCTTTAGTGGATGTGTAGTCTCACGACTCCTCCCACTCCAAGATAACGTGTAACCCTTTTTTTTTGGTGTACTGACCTTGTTACTAGGTCACTTGAAAAAGAGCTATTACAGCCCATAACATATTGGTAAGAGGAGAGGAGCCATAACCAGATAGGAGTCTAACCGTATGTCATCTGGTACCATCTCCATTTCAATCTGGATTTGGAGTGGAGGTGGAAGATCCCGACTGCTTATGGTGCTTTTTTATCATTTTTTTGAGAAAATAATTTTTACCTATTACATGGTATTTTTGTATTTTTTCGTTTAAATCTTTTTGGATTAAAATACTTTTTTATGGACGGATGCTTCTAACGAGTTTATGATCTCGACTTGAGAAGAAGTGTAAAGAAACCTTTTGGGGAATATAGGGTCTTGTACTGAGGTGAGTTATTGCCCCAAGGGGCCACGACATTTGATATATTGTATAGAATCAGATTGAGTATGTACCTATATACTTTGAGAGGAAAAGAAACCTTTCCATGAAAATAGGGCCTAGTAACAAGGTCAGTACACAAAAGAAAGGGTTACACAGTTATTGGAGTGGGAGGAGTCGTTAGACTACACATCCACTAAAGAAACCACTGATGCGTATATATTGCCTTTTTGAAATGTCAGTGTTGTTTTGCTGGAGAGACGTTACCCCTCTTCAATAATTGATTTGAAAAGCTTACTGTCACAGTTTAGAGACAGCGACGGGTGAAATTCTCCAATTTGCGAAAAAAGTTACAGGCAAAATATCATTTACAAGGAACTCCATTATGGTAATGTAAGCCTACCACTTCTATATAGAATACATCATTCAAGAGGATTCAAGAGGATGGAACCGTTCTAGGCACTACCCATTCATTTTGCTATAGAGTCACCATCTTGCAATGGTGTGTTTAGTTTCTGCCCATGATTTCTGAATGGAAATCCATGATTTCTGAATGGAAATCCATGATTTCTGAATGGAAATCCATCCCAGTTGGAAATTATGCTGACTTTCATCCAGTATAAGAGTACTAACGTATACAAGGTTAAAGAATCCAGGTTAAGAAAATCGATCAGACATCAAAGTACAAAATCAGCAGGCAAAGGCGGGGTCAGATGAAATTAAAGGTCAGACTGGCAGAGATCGGTTAAAATTGGTGATGGGAAATCTAGTTCGTTTTGGTGACTAGTTCATTATGATCTAGTTCACCCAAAATATTAGATCAGAAGATTAGTTCATCTAGTTCATTTAGTTCATTATTCCATCACTGACTCAGAGACTGAGAGGAGTGCATGGATCTAGATGAACTAGACTAGATTATGACACACAGAGCAGGCATTGTAATACCAGATCATTGTAGGAGTTATAGGGGTGAATTTATGAAGCTTGGAGAAGTGTTATCTATCCCCATAAAGAACGTTATGAGCAAGGTGATAATGGTTCAGCCAATCAGCTACAATATGTAAATTGACAGGTAAGAGCTGATTGGCTGAACCATTATCACCTTGCTCATAATGTTCTTTATGGGGATAGATAACACTTCTCCAAGCTTCATAAATTCACCCCATAGTCTTGTTAGAATGATCATATACTGTATGTTTAATAAATCAGAATATTTTCTATTTTAGAAAAGCAGTAAGTTATACAGCACCCTTATATTGACATGTTTATTGTTTAGCTGTGCAATATTAATCCCATTGTGGTTATTATTTTACCTTCCATAATATGCAAGTAAAATACCCAAATTCAGAGTAATTTAATAAGTCAATTTTTTTCTGCTTTTAAAATATAGTAATTAGAAAAAAACATGTCCCCTTGCCCCAATGTAACTGACCTTAGAGAGAGATAAAGCAGAGACTTTGCAAAGTAACCAGTTGCTGATTGGTTGCTAGGGGCAACTGCTCCACTGTATGTATCATTAAGGTTCATACATATCCATCTCTGACTGTAATGTGGAGTAAACAGAGCTACTACAGTATACTGTATGACATGTGTAGCTCGTGACCTAATATGAAGGCAGCATGGCAGTGCATACTGTAGTTCTGCTTCATATACACAATACATATGCCAGAGCACAGCAGTGCCACACATGGTAGCTCACAGGTACTGTACAGTCTCATTATGGCTGTATAGTCAGAGATTAGTTCAGGGATCTGTATGATCAGTGAATTAATTGAACTACTGAACTATTTACAGGACTCATAAGTCATCAGGACAATGTAGATCCGCAGAGTCCAGACCATGTGTGAGCTCAGCACTGCCACCTGTGGCAGCTAACATGTACTGCCTCCTGAGTATTGCATGAGAGCTGGCTGAATAACATGGCTGACACCGAAGCACCTACACAGGTCCCAGCAGAAGATTTAGCACAGCAGTGTGCTCAGGACCCAGTACCAGAAGCAGCAGCAGTAAGTGTTTGGACATCTGGACTAATAGTATAGTGATAGTATCACAGAAAGGTGAGCAGCATGACCACACATTCTCACTCACAGACACACCACACATAGGCTAGGCAGTGCATATTTTTATTTTATTAGATCTGTAATTGCTGGGCTTTGTTGTACTTTTAACTTTAGATTCAGGAAGTAAAGTTCCAGTAAATTAGCCTTATGTAGCTGCTGGGCTCTGTCTGTCTGTGTGACACCTCCCACTTGCTTTACTTCCTGGTGAACTAAATTAACTAATCTTTGCCAGAGCAGTGATTTGAACGATTTAGTTCACTTTGAAGATTAGATCATTTTGAACTAATCATTCACGAACTACCCATCACTAGTTAAAATAAACATATAATGCTACAAAGATAAACAGCAAAGAAATAACAATTGTTACTTATAATGGTGTAAGGGGAAACGGAGACAGTATAGCAGCCTAGTGCATGATTAGATCATATTACCAAACATTAATAAAGATGCAAATATCTACCATCTAGTGCGAGTATACACATCGGCGTAACTAGAATTTTTGCGCCCCCCGCCGATATCGGCAGCGCCGCCCCCCTCCCCTAGCCCTCCCACCCACCTTCCCAAGCAAAGTTAAAAACCCCCCTTACCCCTCCGCATGCCGCCACCGCATTCAGGGTCCCGCCGCGCATATCTTCTCCCGGCTCCGTCTCCTCCTGCAGTTCTATAATGACCATCAGAAAATGGCTGACCCCCTAACAGCAGACAGTTTTTAAGGATGCTAGAGGAGGCCCGCGCCTCCTCTAGCATCCCAAAAAACTGTCTGCTGTTAGGGGGCAGCCATTTTCTGATAGCTATTTTTCATTAGAAGTGAACTGCAGGAGTAGACGGAACCAGGACAAGATCTGCGCTGCAGCCGGGACCCTGAATGCGGCGGCGGCATGCGGAGGGGTAAGGGGGTGTGTAAATTTACTTGGGTGGGTGTGAGGGCTAGTAACTATAGCCCCGCAGATCGGCGCCCACAATCCCTCAGCACCCCCCCGCCACCGCGGGGGCTGTGGGGCTTTAGTTACACCACTGAGTATACATAACATTTAACAAGGTAGATAAGTAAAAGTCTAAATGGTTCCAGTTGTCTCTGATAGTTATCACTTATTTACAGTGTCACACTTGGGCATGAAGGGTCCACCGACGGAATATAGTGGCAGGGGCCCAGGTGTGGTCAGTTTCCACAGATGCTTGGCTAACCAGCAGAGAGCACATGGCCTAGAGTCTTTGATATATATATATATATATATATATATATATATATGCAATACAGGAACACTGCGTGCACTCCCACAGACTTCAAAAAGAAGGACTCAGACACAGTAGCGAAGGTGCTGAAGTTTCGGGATTTAATTCCCGTTTTCAAAGCATAACAGTGGTGCGAGACGTCTGTATGCCTTATTTCTGTGAGCACCCCGGCTGATGCCAATTGGGAGATTGAGGAGTGTGAGTCCCTGGAGAGTCTATATATATATATATACATGGTCCTTGATAACGGGGAAACCCAAAACGCAGTCGGATCAATAAAGGCTGTGTTTTATCTTGAAAAGAGTCTGGTGAGTGCCGCCTATCTACCCTACCTGACTATACAGATGCTGCGCATCTTTGGATGGCTACCCCAGCGAATACTTGGACTTTGATTTACTGAGTGCCGGGCCTCTCCTGCTTGTGTATATATATATATATATATATATATATATATATATATATATATATATATATAAACAGCACAGAAGTAGCGGCACTCACGGGAAATAATAGACACGAACTCTGTAAATTCGCTTAACGTTTCAAATCTTATTAGGATTTTTCATCAGAAGCAACAAAATACGTGAAAAGACAGTCAATAAATACCTGATCCAAGGTGTGCACAGCTGTTCAATCCCGGCTTCTACTTCCGGTAGCGTCTGCATGCATGTCCCAGCACCCACTGATGATGTCATCCGCACCAGCCGGTTGCTAGGTAACGTGCTCACAGCGTCCTGTCTTACCTTCGAGCTCCGTGTTGTCTCCCTGACGCGTCGGCGCAGTGCGGGGCAGAAGTCCATCCCCACACGCTACTGGCGTCTCCAGCACTTCACGGTTGCTAGGAGACAGGCACGCTGTGTGCCAACCGCTATACGGCATCCGCGCTGCACGGCGATAACCCAGTGGTCTGAGGCATGATCACTACTTTTACTAGTCAGTTGCCGAGAGATCAGTTGTCTAGAAAAAAAAAAATACATAATAAAGTTACAAATACACATCATAAAACGACAAGTGTTGACATGTGTGTTGACTAATTCAAAAAATTCAAAAAAAAGTCGGAGAGCAAGTTTTCAATACATAACGTTGTATAGTATTAACTCAGTGCAATGACCTATTAAGGTCACAGCTTAAAGAAACAAGGAGGAATGTTTTCCTACGTCATAATAAAGATGATAATTACTATATTTAAATCCACTATAAAAAAGACATCAAAAGATATATATATAGGCCACTGTGTGCATCTAGAAAAAACAGCTGAAATTGAGTTGTTCATTTAGTCCGTGTGGACTAACAGTATCCAATGTGTATATCCATCGGGCCTCCCTTTGAAGGAGGGTCTTCGCCCGGTCGCCACCTCGTGGGTTAGAAGGAACTCCATCAATGATTCCTCCTTGTTTCTTTAAGCTGTGACCTTAATAGGTCATTGCACTGAGTTAATACTATACAACGTTATGTATTGAAAACTTGCTCTCCGACTTTTTTTTGAATTTTTTGAATTAGTCAACACACATGTCAACACTTGTCGTTTTATGATGTGTATTTGTAACTTTATTATGTATTTTTTTTTCTAGACAACTGATCTCTCGGCAACTGACTAGTAAAAGTAGTGATCATGCCTCAGACCACTGGGTTATCGCCGTGCAGCGCGGATGCCGTATAGCGGTTGGCACACAGCGTGCCTGTCTCCTAGCAACCGTGAAGTGCTGGAGACGCCAGTAGCGTGTGGGGATGGACTTCTGCCCCGCACTGCGCCGACGCGTCAGGGAGACAACACGGAGCTCGAAGGTAAGACAGGACGCTGTGAGCACGTTACCTAGCAACCGGCTGGTGCGGATTACATCATCAGTGGGTGCTGGGACATGCATGCAGACGCTACCGGAAGTAGAAGCCGGGATTGAACAGCTGTGCACACCTTGGATCAGGTATTTATTGACTGTCTTTTCACGTATTTTGTTGCTTCTGATGAAAAATCCTAATAAGATTTGAAACGTTAAGCGAATTTACAGAGTTCGTGTCTATTATTTCCCGTGAGTGCCGCTACTTCTGTGCTGTTTACATTTTGGTCTACCCAAGAGGGCACCCGGGGCTGAATATCAAGCTACATTGCGGGGTGAGTGCCGATACATCGGACGGTATATATATATATATATATATTTTACAGATGGAGTGCCTCTCAATCTTGCCGTCAGTGCGCCATCGCAGAGGTTTTGGCAATCCTCTTTTCTTCTTGCGTTCCCATCCGCCAAGGGGCGTGGTTGCTCACCATGCAATACAAATCGCCACTGTTGGGTGGCTAATGCTCCACCAATCTAGGGGTGGATTGATATACTGTGCGTCTCATCCCCGTGAACATCGCTGCGAGCAAATGAGCTGTGTAGTGTCACGGTCCCATAGGCAAATTCACGTAGCCGATGCAGATTATTTTGAACATTGGGGCATTAAAGTAGTGTAGAACATTGGGACAGTAAAGTAGTTTAGTAAAACAGTGAACATTGGGAGCATCTGAAGACGCTCCCGTGACTCAGGTTTCTCCAACAGCGCTACAGCTGCCACTGATTAGGAGCACGCTACAAACTATACACATCATACCACTAGTGCATGCATGATAATGTACTAGATTAATTACAGAAATGCACTGTAGAGAATACACCATAGTCATGCGCAATACAAGTTAACATATGTATAATGTATTATTCAATTGCACAACCTGGAACCTGATCCCTAGAGGATTTGAGAGAAAGAGAAAGCCATGTTGCACATTCCCTGTGCGTAAGCATATATAAGCAATGGTGGTGGAGGTTTGCAAGCTGGGGGTGGGGGTGAGATTAGCCATAATGCGTAGCACTGTTAATGATGCCGCAGCACATACTGTACTTGGGTTATTTACCAAAAATACACTGATAAAGCCAATTTTATCACATCACATCCGCATATGGATGGTGATAAATTGTTCCATTTGGGAGAAACAACTTTGTCAGCCTTTGTCTTTCTCTACTCTGAAGGATCAGAAAATGTCATCAATACAGATTTATATACAGTATACACATTTGAAATCTTCACAATTTCCATAAACATGCACCTTTTTTCACTGCTAGTAGGGGGTGATTAATTCCAGGAAACTCATTCATTCAATTTGTCTGTTACTGTAGACATTGAAATTGTACATAAAGATTACAATTTCTTGTGACATTTGAAGGTCTTTAAAGAAGGAAACAGCAGATTTTATCAGTCCGGAGCCAATTTCACAGCTAGGGGCTAGGGGTTGGTGGCCAAGGTGTTGCTCAATGGGGATGTTTGATGCCATGCACTGATTGCTTTGCCCATGACAGGGATTATGTCAGGAAGCTCACAGGAAGCTTTAGATTAGTATAGTTATTAAGATTTTGCATTCTCCAGCAGTTTTCGATTAGTTTTGCAATCCATGGATTTACTAAATCTCAAACCAATGTGGAACCACAAAGATGCCAAATTTAACAATGTTATGAACAATGTATTTTTAAATTAAAAATATTGAAATCCCATATTTACTGAACAGCAGTTTTAGAAGCTTCTACTGCCAAAACCTCCCAAATAATGTAAATATGCTGCCTCATGCAGGCACATGTGTGCAGTGCTTGGAAAATGTAACTGATTTACAGTGGATTGTCATATGTTTGCGGTGGGATAGAAGCTAAGAAACCGATAGGCATTGGCAGTGATTTGACAGTCAAAACTGGTGCATAGTAAATAGTTGTATTTTTAAATACCAAACTGTGCAATGCCCATTGGTTTACAATCGACAGCTAATCCAACACATAGTAAATGAACCTGTTGGTTCCCACAATGCATGTGAGCAAGATGTGTTACAAAATCTGAAATTCAAATGATTTCTCTCAAGGATAGTTAACAGCTCTAGTTGTTATGATAACATTAGTAACCAAGGAGTCTAGGGGTACATTTTATAAGTGGCTGATATGAGGTATAAACCAATTAGAATGTATTTCATCTGATGTAGCCAGAGTGCAACCATTCATAGGAATGACCAGCTCAATGAAAGTCATGGTATTCATTACTGTTAAGGATTTATTTTTTTGATAAGTAAGTATGATGATGCTATATAGTAGAGGTGAGCGAGCGGAATCTGGACCTACCACTTGGATATCCCTGCCAATTCCGGACTTCATATTGAGGAAAAACGTCAGATCTTTTGTGAGTTTGGGATTTAATATAAGACCCCCGAAACAGTGATTTAAGCACCAGTTGCACTTGTCCATGCTGCTGTGTACTCTGCTTGGCTGTCCTGTTCCTATGTCAATCATCTTCAGAGGCTACTCATGTGTTCATCCAATCCAGTGGATGCTTTTGTGTTGCTGTGCTCTATCCATGCACGCCAGTGGATGCTCCTGTGCTAACTGCAGTACTGTGTCCATCAAACTTCATTGCTAGAGATGCACCTGTCTAGTGTCCATCCATTTCAATGCTGCCAATGCTCATGTCCAATGTAAATCCATTCCAGTACTGCTGAAGCACCTGTCCTGTCAAATGTCCATCAGTGCCACCGACTCCTTTAAAAAAGTATAAAAAGTTTTAAATTGTTCAAATTCTGGTGCTGTGCAGTATTATACAATAAACATATGTTACTGTATACTGCACTGGATTATGGTGCTGTTATATCCTGCAATGTGAGTGGTCAATTGCCAAAAAAGTTTTAAAATATATATATATTGTTTTATTGTTTGTACTATTTCTTTGAGGTTTATGAGAAGAGCAGGTACCATATAGTCATGCTGCAGCTGCTGCCACCAGTTGTAGCAATGCTAGTCCTTCAACATCATCTACTAAATCCAGGGCTGGACTGGGACCAGAAATCGGCCCTGGCATTTTAAGTACACATGCCCACCTGCAGAAGGGGGCATGGTCTCATGGAAAGGAGGCGTTGCATCAGAAAAAGGAGGCATTACACATTATGGAACACACCATAATGGTCATTACACATTATGGAACACCGTAATGGCCATTACAGAATATGACACAATCAGTGCCGGTGCCAGGTGGGGGGGATGCTCCGGTGCTTACCTGCCCCCCGGCCGCTGTACAGGAGGGGTGCTGGTGATTGCGGCGGAAGGCCGCCGTGGTGCTCCATGGGAAGGATGCTGCAGTGCTCACCCGCCCCCAGCCGCTGTACAGGGGAGGTGCCAGTGTTTGCAGCAGCAGCCCACTGTGGCATTCTGGGGTGATGCCCGATGTGATAGGCATCATCGCCGCATCATTTCCCGGGGTGGGGGACGTGGCAGGGGGGTATAGGAGGCCGCCGGTGCCACTCACCTTTCTGCTCCCTGCTGCACATTGGCGCCCTCCAGTGGCCTGGACACAACAGACTGCTCCCCCTGTATTATAATAATAACTGGACACCACAGGATGATCGCCTGTATAATAATAGCACACAACAGGCTGCTCCCCCTGTATAATGATAATAACAACAGTACAAATACAGGGGTGCCACTGCAAGTCAGCTGACCCCCACCATCACCATCACCACCACCGCCCATGCTGGCTCTCCACACTGGTTTTCCTACAGGAAGTTGGCTCCACAAATGGCTGCCTAGGATTTGTGCACTCAGCCATATGTAACCTTGTGTCCCCTGTGTGATAACTGTATTTATTTATTATTTATTTACAGTTTCTTATATAGCGCAGCAGATTCCATTGCACTTTACAATGATAGACAGCGATAAAACAAACTGGGTAACCACAGACAGACTTGGAGGTTAGAGGGCCCTGCTGCAAGCTTACAATCTATAGGGAGATAGGGGGGAAACACAAGGACAGGCATCAGTAATAGCATAGCAGTCCCACCAAGTTACAAGTCCAGAAGGGAAGCTATATAATACATAAGTGCCTCAGAGGGTTAACTTGGAACTTAAATATGATAGGCTTGCCTGAAGAAGTGATTTTTCAGGGAACACTTGAAAGTTTGGAGGCTAGTGGAGAGTCTTATTGTGCGTGGAAGGGCATTCAATAGGATGGGAGCAGCCTGATGAAAGTCCTGTAATAGTGAATGGGAGCTAGTGATCCGTGCAGAAGAGAGACGCAGATCATGTAAAGAGTGGAGTGGTCGAGATGGGAGATAATTTGTGATAAGTAAAGAGATATAAGCTGGTGCAGTATGGTTAAAATATGTGAGTAGAAGTGTTTTATATTGCATACGGTAAGATACAGGCAACCAATGCAGGGACTGGCAGAGCCGATCAGCAGACGATGAGCATCTTGCTAGGAAGATCAGCCTAGTCCAGGGGTTCCCAAACTGTGTGCCTAGGCTCCCTGGGGTGCCTCGGAGCACTTGCAGGGGTGCCTCGGTTTGGTGGTCCAGAACCGATTCAAATATTTATGGTCAATGTATTAGACAAAATCAGTTCTTGTGGCTTCCAGTTTTAAAATATGTGGATAAATAGAAGTGAATCTACATAACTGGACCTAAGAATGACATATAAGCACAACATATTTCATTTAATGTTGTTTTCTGAAATTCTCGGTAGTAAACTATGCACCTCGGGGTGCCGTGACAAATATTCTGATAATCTAGGGTGCCGTGATGCAAAAATGTTTGGGAACCACTGGCCTAGTCTGTTCTTGGGAAGACCAGTTAGGAGACTATTGCAATAATCAATGCGGGATATAATGAGTGCATGGATAAGAGATTTGGTAGTGTCTAGTGTGAGATAGGGTCGTATTTTGGATATGATTTTTAGATGCATGTAACATGGGGCCTTATTCTAGTTCACTCTTTCTGACAAAATCCTTCTTAGATAGACAAAACCATGTGCACTGCAGGTGGGGCAGATGTAACTTGTGCAGAGAGAATTAGATTTGGGTGGGGTTTTGCTTCAAAGTGAGATCTATATTGCAGTGTAAAAGTAAAGCAGCCAGTATTTACCCTGCACAGAAACAAAATAACTTACCCAAATCTAATTCTCTCTGCATATTTTACATCTGCCCCCCTGCAGTGCACATGGTTTTGTCTATCTAAGAAGGATTTTGTCAGAAAGAGTGAATGGGAGTAATTTACTGCATGTTTGAGCAGAGAAGGAAAAGTACCAGTAGCAAGAGAGAGATTGCAGATTTTAGTTAACCCCTTCACGACATTTGACGTATATATACGTCATGGCCGGGAAGTACTTCCCGACACATGACGTATATATACGTCATGACTTTAAACTGTCACTGCGTCTAGAGACGCAGTGACAGAGGGACGATGTCTGCTGTCCCTGACAGCAGACATGTCCCTGCATGCCCAGGGGGGGCTGCGATGCCGCCCCCCCGTCGGCGATCGCTGTGATTGGCTGTTCAGTGTGAACAGCCATTCACAGCGGTTTCCTGTGTTACTGGCGAATCAGACGCTCGGTAACACAGGTGTCAATCACCGCCGGGCGTCAGGGGGCATGAGGGGGTCATCGGTGACGATGACACCTCACCCCACCCTCACCCCACCTGCCCCCAAGGCTGTGATTGGTCCATGGGACCCACGGACCAATCACAGCCAAGGCGCGACATTTAAACTAACGGTGACTGCGCTGCAGACGCCATTCCGGTCTGGAATTTCGTGCAGAGCGGTCACCGTGCCTATCTGCCGTGATACTGACCTGATCCTTGCTAATACTTACCTGATCCTTGCAAATACCTTACCTGATCACTTGATCACTGCTTGTAGCGTGCTGGACGCTTCCTGGATCTGACTTCCTGAGACTTCCTGCTGCTGCTGCAGTGTGATAGAGAGATAGAGAGAGAGATAGAGAGAGATAGAGAGAGAGAGAGAGAGAGAGATAGTGACAGAGAGAGCTATATTTTGTGTCTGCTACCCCCCCTTTTTGGGGGTGCAGGGTTTTTTTATATATAACTGTCAGTGCTGCTGCTGCAGTGTCATAGAGTGATAGATAGTGATAGATAGTGATAGATAGTGATAGATAGTGAGAGATAGTGAGAGATAGTGAGAGATAGAGAGATTTGTGTCTGCTACCCCCCCTTTTTGGGGGTGCAGGGTCAGTGCTGCTGCTGCAGTGTCATAGAGTGATAGATAGTGATAGATAGTGAGAGATAGAGAGAGATAGTGACAGAGAGTGATAGAGAGTGTATATTTTGTGTCTGCTACCCCCCCTTTTTGGGGGTGCAGGTTTTTTTTTATACATATAACTGTCAGTGCTGCTGCTGCAGTGTCCTAGAGTGATAGATAGTGATAAATAGTGATAGATAGTGAGAGATAGAGAGAGATAGAGAGAGATAGTGACAGAGAGTGATAGAGAGTGTATATTTTGTGTCTGCTACCCCCGCCTTTTGTGCTGATCACTATATCTGAGGTGATCAGCAACTTTTTGGGGGCGCAGAGTTTTTTTTTTTTTATATATACCTGCACTGTCAGTTGCACCAAAGGTTGTGCACCTGCTGCCCCTCACTGGTAATCAGTGTCGCATCACTGATCACCTTTTTTTTTTTTGTGGGTGCTGTGTGGTCTTTTTTTTATTTATTTTTTTACACACACTGTGATTTTGTGGGTGTCCTGTGGCCACTGTGCGCTGATCAGTGACGTACATCACTGATCAGCTTTTTCGGCACAGGGTTGATCTATTTTTTTTTTTTTTTTTTTATCAAATTCCTGTTGCCTTTGAGCGCTGTTCAGTGACGGACGTTACTGACCAACATCTGTGCTCAATTTTTGGCGCAGGACCTTTTTTTTTGTTTTTTTAACCCCTTCAATTTTTTTTTTAACCCCTTCAATTTTTTTTTTTTTTTAACCCCTTCAATTTTTTTTTTTTTGTATAAAGTATTTTTTTTTTCTGCACTACATACACACTACACACTACATACCCCCCGGGTTGAAATAAAGTTTGTACCCCCCCCTACACTATACACGTGTTGAAACATTTCACTACCAGTAACACAAAAATAAAAATGTCATCCCAAATGTCATCCCAAATGTCATCCCAGTCATCCAGAAGAATGTATTCAGTGGAGGAGGCATATGCCATGCTTGCCTCTGATTCTGACACAGCCAGTGAGGCAAGCGGGGAATTTGAAGGATTCGTCTTAAGCTCCTCTTCCTCCTCTGGTGATGAGGGACCCCCTCAAAGACGCCCCCGTAGAGCAGCTGAGACCCCCCCCCCCAATAATTGATCTCGTATGGACCCCACCACCAGACAATTTTGAGCCCCAGGTTCCTGAGTTTTTGGCCATGCCAGGAATCCAATTTGATTCCACAGGTCTCAGAGAAATTGACTTTTTCAAATTATTTTTCTCTGATGATTTTATAAATTTAATGGTGGACCAAACTAATTTATATGCCCAGCAGTTTATTGCTCAAAACCCCACGTCATCATTTGCTAGGTGGACCCCTGTAGATGCAGTAGAGATGATGACGTTTTGGGGTCTGGTGTTTCATATGGGCATAGTAAAAATGCCACAAATTAGGCAATATTGGAGTACAGATGTTCTGTACAGCACCCCATTTTACCGTATGGCCATGACTCGGGCTCGTTTTGAGGCAATCCATAAATTTATACATTACACCGATAATGCACAGTGCCCACCCAGAGATGATCCCACCTTTGACAGGCTATTCAAAGTCAGGCCGGTCATTGATCATTTCAGTGCCAAATTTGCAGAGCTATACATCCCTGATAAATGTATTAGTATCGACGAGTCCCTTATACATTTTAAAGGAAGGGTTAAATTCCGCCAGTACCTTCCCAGTAAGAGGGCAAGGTATGGCATAAAAATGTATAAGCTGTGTGAAAGCACCACAGGGTACACCCACAAGTTTAGGGTATATGAAGGGAAGGATTCAAGAATTGAACCGCCAGAATGCCCCCCCTCCCTCGTAGGTGTTAGTGGAAAAATAGACTGTGTGTGATGTACAGGTAGGACAACGTGCGCAAGAAGCAGCCAGACTAATCCGTTAACCTCAAAAAAAGGCTCTCCCAAAACCTTCACCAAAGTCACCAAAAACACAAATTAGGTTACAGACTTATCCGGCGCTTAGTAGCGTATTCCTCTGCCGAAAGATCCTTCAGCATATATTCCACATACAAGGGATATAAACAAAATCTCTCATGGTGTAGTACCACATGTAAAGAATTTAATACATAAGAGACAATACAGACAATAGAAACAATTTAGATTAAATTGTAACAATTCAACAATAAAATGAATCCTCCGTTTGCCAGCATGTAAAAGGGGGTAATTACCAGATAAATGGGAACTGTAGACGCACAGTTCAAATGGGCATGTTGAAATAATTCCCTGGAGTTTTAGGATACCGGCTCTCCTTCTCTCCACTGTAACGCCGTCCTGCTCACCAAAGGTCTCTGGAAATCTCCCCTTCTGCTGCTGCACAAACTGGGTGTTCAAAGTGCGGGCATACACCACCGACGCGTTTCCTCCCCGCCTGGGGACTTTATCAAGGTGTAGATTCTGCCCGCTGCACCTGACTTTTAAAAGGCTGCTAGCCAATCCTATTGAAGCTCCGGCAGCGCGGTCGGATTCCTAGACATCAGAAAACTACGAGTCCCATAATCCTCTCCGCGACTGCCGGCTTCCTGTTACTGGCAATGTAGCGTAATGTCCAGCGTCCAGGGTTACCATGGCGCCGCAGCCGTCTGAATGCAATCTAGACGCTGTGCGCTTCTGAATACCAGCAGAGTCCGTTACTTTTGTCCAGGTATATGTGTTGGAGGCTTTTGATAAAAAAGATCAAAACAATGTGTCAATTTATCATAAGGAAACAGTTTAACAACATACATGGTAACTGCAGTACTTCAATTGCGAGTGCTAACATTGAAAGTGCTAGGAGAGATAAAGTGCTCAAGTGACCAAGTGTATAAAAGAAAAGTATAAAAAATGTAAAAATACCCTTCCCTTTTGTTGTGGCCAGACCAATTAAGCAGTAGCTAAAAGAAGTATTCTTTAAAAGGTTTTAAAATTTTGTTAGCAGTAAGATGAATAATAAAATTTAATTTAATATAATGGCAGCAAGTTTTAACTGGCAGCAAAATTAAATAGCAGCACATTGGGTTTCTTTTAGGATTATTACAGGAACCATTTAATTTCGAAATCTGAGTTGAGACCCCCAGGCATGAGGGTCCCCAACTCATAAATAGTTTTCATTTCGGCTTTTGCCAACGCTGATTTCAGGTCCCTTTGTCTAATACTTTTCTTTATATGTTTAATCCCACAGAAAGATTTAATTCCAGAAATGCAGCTATTATGATGAATTCTGAAATGTTCAGAAAGAGCATGTGTTTTGACGCCCTTTTTGATATTTCGCAGGTGTTCACCTAATCTCGTTTTGAATGGCCTCGATGTTCTTCCGATGTACCATAAATTACATGTACATTCAATAGCGTACACGATGTTGCTGCTATTACAAGTCATAAAATCCTGAATCTTGAATGTAGTAGTGTTTATTTTTACCTCATTTATTTTATTAATACTGCCTTTTACATGTCTGCAGGCTATACACAGCCCACAGCGGAAAAAACCCTTTGATTTGACCGTGGTCATTTGTTTGTTGGTTACCGTCAGAGCACTCTTAACTAATGTACTTTTAATAGTGGGTGCTCTGCGGTAAATACATTTAGGGACCTCCGGCAGCAACCCCCCAATTACTGGGTCCTTCCTTAGGATTCCCCAATGTCTCTTGAGACTTTGCTCAAGATTTTTATACTGGCTGCTAAAAGTCGTGACAAAGGCCCATTTAAAAGCCTCTGAATCATTCTTTTGATTTTTTTCTTTTGGTTTTAGTAGAGCTTCTCTGTTTAGCTCTGCAACCTTATTATTGGTGGAAGATAGTGAATCTTTTTTATATCCTGAGGCTTCAAATTTATGTTCCATCTCTTTTGATTGAGAATCATATATTTCCTTTTTTGTGCAGTTTCTTCTCAACCTCCTAAATTGGCCTTCGGGGATCGACTTAAGCCAATTAGGATGATGGCAACTGTTGGCATTAATGTATGCACCCGAATCCGTCGGTTTACTAAAGTTTTTTGTGCATATTTTTTGGTCCTCAACATAAATAGTAATATCTAAAAAATTGATTCTTTCTCTGCTGCTTTCGAAAGTGAATTCAATATTAAAGGGGTTATTATTGAGGTAAGTATAAAAATTCTTTAAAATCTCCTCTCCTCCCCTCCAAATAAAAAACACGTCATCAATGTATCTTTTCCAGGACACCAGGTTCGCTCCGAAGGGGCACTGGTCCCATATGAATTTATTTTCCCAGTGTCCCATGAATATATTCGCATAACTTGGAGCGAACCTGGTGCCCATAGCAGTGCCAACATTCTGCATATAAAATTCATCATTAAAAGAAAAATAGTTATGCTCTAAAATGAATAAAACTCCCCTAATTAAAAGGGTCTGTAAGTTTTTTTCCAAGTCACTGACAGCTAAAATTTTGGTAAGGGCCTCGATACCATCTGCATGTCGGATAATGGTATATAATGATCGAACATCTGCAGTTATTAAAATATGGCCGTCCTCCCAAGGCATCTCTTGTAGCGCATTTAGCATATCTCGTGTATCTTTAAGATGAGATCTATTTCTTTGTACCAAGGGCTGTAGATAATAATCAATGAACTCGGATAGGTTGGCCGTGGCCGATCCTATCCCTGATATAATAGGCCGGCCTGGGGGGTTTAGGGGGTTTTTATGTACTTTAGGGAGGATATATAAAACCGGAGTACATGGTTCTTCAATTATGAGGAACTTATATTCTCTATCGCTAATGGTGTCATTATTTTTAAATTCCGTTAGCAAGTTCTTTAAATCCTCTACTATTTTTTCCGTGGGGTCATTCTTTAATTTTCTGTATGTTATTCCGTCTCCCAATTGCTTGTAAATCTCCTTGTTATAATCCTCCTTTGTCATTATAACTATCCCCCCCCCCTTATCCGCGGGTTTGATTATTATTTCATCATTTTCTTTTAAGGATTTTAGTGCCATATGTTCTTTATAGGATAAATTGAACTTTTTAGTTTTATTCTCCATTTCTTTTATGTCATCCCCTACTAATTTTAGAAAAGTCTCGATAAAATTACCTTTCATGTGCATAGGGTAAAAAATTGACTTCGGTTTAAAAGGAGTTTTATCCACTTCTTGTATATCGGGCATATCGCTGTTAATGAAGAATTTCTTCAAGCACAATTTTCGTACGAATTTATTTAGATCCACATAAGTGTTGAACTTATTTAATGGCAGGGCAGGGGCAAATTTCAGGCCTTTTTCAAGGACTGATATTTCAGCCTTCTCCAATAAGTGATTACTGAGGTTGAATATTTTTATTTTTCCCTCATTCCCTGATCTTATATTCGTGGGAATGGGGTTTTCCTTGTTTTTCCTTTTATTTTTTCTTCTTTTTCTTTTCCTTTTACATTTTTTCTTTTTAATTCCTCCTCTGCAACCCCTCTTATTCTTCTTCATTACAGCTAAGGCCTTCGTGGGTTGTGCCCTCTTCTGTCTAAAAAATGCGGTACTTGTGGTTCCTCGAAATTTTCCAGGACTTGAAATCTGTTACTACCCCTTTGATCTAACTGCGAATGGGGGCGATCATCTGGACTATTATGACGGTTCAGATGATGTCTTTCCCTGCTTCTGTCATGTCTCTTTGGAGATTGTCTAACTCCCCTATATCTGTATGGGAACTCTCTATATGGAATATTTCTATCCCTATCATCCCTCTTCTTTAGGAAATTTCCCCTTTTCTCTATCGCCTCCTCTCTCTCAACTCTTTCAAAATTAAGCCTTCTAGAGACGGGTTTGAAGTATGGTGTGTTACTTTCGGACGTATGGTGTTTTTTTCCCATATTATTCCTCCATCCTTGTTCCCTTCTATTTCTTTTATGTGGTGGTAACCACCTTTCGTTTCTTTCCTCTCTGTCTTCATATATTTCTCTATGTATTTCATGGAAATGGGGATTTCTTTTTATTATTGGCGTTCTGTTTTTTCTGCCTTTATTATATTTCTGAGTAATTTTATCTGGCATCTTTTTGGGGACTCTATGTTCCTCTGTGGCCTCTTTAACTGATCCAGAGTCCTCATCCAACTCCCTCTTTTTGTCTCTATTAAATTTTCTTACTTTTCTTTCGATAAGTTGTCTTTCATTTTTCTTTAAACTTATTTCTATCCTATTTTCCATTTCTATATAGTCAGGTAGTTTGACGAAAGGTAAAGTTAATTCTTTTAATGTTTTGATTTCTGCTTCCACTTCTTCTAATTCTCTTTTCCGATCTAGAATAATGAGTTTTATCAATGCAAAGGAACATGTTCTCAGAATGTGGTCCCATTCTTGTATGAACTCCTCTTTTGCTGTTGAGAAGGAGCATTCCTTTGAGATGATAAGACCTTTCGGTATCAGCTGGTGGGTTTGGTATTTTTCTAATGTCACCATTTCCCACCATAATCTACTCTCTCTGAGTAAAACATTTTCTAGTTTTCGCATTATACTTTCTAAATCTTCATCTATGAGAATCGTGGAATCATTATCTTCACGGAAAACATAATCAAATTTACTTTTTCTGTTTTCCCTTATCGCATACATTCTGCTGCACACTGTCACTTCCTATACCAAAGGAGAAAGAGAATTCCAATAGACTGTGTGTGATGTACAGGTAGGACAACGTGCGCAAGAAGCAGCCAGACTAATCCGTTAACCTCAAAAAAAGGCTCTCCCAAAACCTTCACCAAAGTCACCAAAAACACAAATTAGGTTACAGACTTATCCGGCGCTTAGTAGCGTATTCCTCTGCCGAAAGATCCTTCAGCATATATTCCACATACAAGGGATATAAACAAAATCTCTCATGGTGTAGTACCACATGTAAAGAATTTAATACATAAGAGACAATACAGACAATAGAAACAATTTAGATTAAATTGTAACAATTCAACAATAAAATGAATCCTCCGTTTGCCAGCATGTAAAAGGGGGTAATTACCAGATAAATGGGAACTGTAGACGCACAGTTCAAATGGGCATGTTGAAATAATTCCCTGGAGTTTTAGGATACCGGCTCTCCTTCTCTCCACTGTAACGCCGTCCTGCTCACCAAAGGTCTCTGGAAATCTCCCCTTCTGCTGCTGCACAAACTGGGTGTTCAAAGTGCGGGCATACACCACCGACGCGTTTCCTCCCCGCCTGGGGACTTTATCAAGGTGTAGATTCTGCCCGCTGCACCTGACTTTTAAAAGGCTGCTAGCCAATCCTATTGAAGCTCCGGCAGCGCGGTCGGATTCCTAGACATCAGAAAACTACGAGTCCCATAATCCTCTCCGCGACTGCCGGCTTCCTGTTACTGGCAATGTAGCGTAATGTCCAGCGTCCAGGGTTACCATGGCGCCGCAGCCGTCTGAATGCAATCTAGACGCTGTGCGCTTCTGAATACCAGCAGAGTCCGTTACTTTTGTCCAGGTATATGTGTTGGAGGCTTTTGATAAAAAAGATCAAAACAATGTGTCAATTTATCATAAGGAAACAGTTTAACAACATACATGGTAACTGCAGTACTTCAATTGCGAGTGCTAACATTGAAAGTGCTAGGAGAGATAAAGTGCTCAAGTGACCGAGTGTATAAAAGAAAAGTATAAAAAATGTAAAAATACCCTTCCCTTTTGTTGTGGCCAGACCAATTAAGCAGTAGCTAAAAGAAGTATTCTTTAAAAGGTTTTAAAATTTTGTTAGCAGTAAGATGAATAATAAAATTTAATTTAATATAATGGCAGCAAGTTTTAACTGGCAGCAAAATTAAATAGCAGCACATTGGGTTTCTTTTAGGATTATTACAGGAACCATTTAATTTCGAAATCTGAGTTGAGACCCCCAGGCATGAGGGTCCCCAACTCATAAATAGTTTTCATTTCGGCTTTTGCCAACGCTGATTTCAGGTCCCTTTGTCTAATACTTTTCTTTATATGTTTAATCCCACAGAAAGATTTAATTCCAGAAATGCAGCTATTATGATGAATTCTGAAATGTTCAGAAAGAGCATGTGTTTTGACGCCCTTTTTGATATTTCGCAGGTGTTCACCTAATCTCGTTTTGAATGGCCTCGATGTTCTTCCGATGTACCATAAATTACATGTACATTCAATAGCGTACACGATGTTGCTGCTATTACAAGTCATAAAATCCTGAATCTTGAATGTAGTAGTGTTTATTTTTACCTCATTTATTTTATTAATACTGCCTTTTACATGTCTGCAGGCTATACACAGCCCACAGCGGAAAAAACCCTTTGATTTGACCGTGGTCATTTGTTTGTTGGTTACCGTCAGAGCACTCTTAACTAATGTACTTTTAATAGTGGGTGCTCTGCGGTAAATACATTTAGGGACCTCCGGCAGCAACCCCCCAATTACTGGGTCCTTCCTTAGGATTCCCCAATGTCTCTTGAGACTTTGCTCAAGATTTTTATACTGGCTGCTAAAAGTCGTGACAAAGGCCCATTTAAAAGCCTCTGAATCATTCTTTTGATTTTTTTCTTTTGGTTTTAGTAGAGCTTCTCTGTTTAGCTCTGCAACCTTATTATTGGTGGAAGATAGTGAATCTTTTTTATATCCTGAGGCTTCAAATTTATGTTCCATCTCTTTTGATTGAGAATCATATATTTCCTTTTTTGTGCAGTTTCTTCTCAACCTCCTAAATTGGCCTTCGGGGATCGACTTAAGCCAATTAGGATGATGGCAACTGTTGGCATTAATGTATGCACCCGAATCCGTCGGTTTACTAAAGTTTTTTGTGCATATTTTTTGGTCCTCAACATAAATAGTAATATCTAAAAAATTGATTCTTTCTCTGCTGCTTTCGAAAGTGAATTCAATATTAAAGGGGTTATTATTGAGGTAAGTATAAAAATTCTTTAAAATCTCCTCTCCTCCCCTCCAAATAAAAAACACGTCATCAATGTATCTTTTCCAGGACACCAGGTTCGCTCCGAAGGGGCACTGGTCCCATATGAATTTATTTTCCCAGTGTCCCATGAATATATTCGCATAACTTGGAGCGAACCTGGTGCCCATAGCAGTGCCAACATTCTGCATATAAAATTCATCATTAAAAGAAAAATAGTTATGCTCTAAAATGAATAAAACTCCCCTAATTAAAAGGGTCTGTAAGTTTTTTTCCAAGTCACTGACAGCTAAAATTTTGGTAAGGGCCTCGATACCATCTGCATGTCGGATAATGGTATATAATGATCGAACATCTGCAGTTATTAAAATATGGCCGTCCTCCCAAGGCATCTCTTGTAGCGCATTTAGCATATCTCGTGTATCTTTAAGATGAGATCTATTTCTTTGTACCAAGGGCTGTAGATAATAATCAATGAACTCGGATAGGTTGGCCGTGGCCGATCCTATCCCTGATATAATAGGCCGGCCTGGGGGGTTTAGGGGGTTTTTATGTACTTTAGGGAGGATATATAAAACCGGAGTACATGGTTCTTCAATTATGAGGAACTTATATTCTCTATCGCTAATGGTGTCATTATTTTTAAATTCCGTTAGCAAGTTCTTTAAATCCTCTACTATTTTTTCCGTGGGGTCATTCTTTAATTTTCTGTATGTTATTCCGTCTCCCAATTGCTTGTAAATCTCCTTGTTATAATCCTCCTTTGTCATTATAACTATCCCCCCCCCCTTATCCGCGGGTTTGATTATTATTTCATCATTTTCTTTTAAGGATTTTAGTGCCATATGTTCTTTATAGGATAAATTGAACTTTTTAGTTTTATTCTCCATTTCTTTTATGTCATCCCCTACTAATTTTAGAAAAGTCTCGATAAAATTACCTTTCATGTGCATAGGGTAAAAAATTGACTTCGGTTTAAAAGGAGTTTTATCCACTTCTTGTATATCGGGCATATCGCTGTTAATGAAGAATTTCTTCAAGCACAATTTTCGTACGAATTTATTTAGATCCACATAAGTGTTGAACTTATTTAATGGCAGGGCAGGGGCAAATTTCAGGCCTTTTTCAAGGACTGATATTTCAGCCTTCTCCAATAAGTGATTACTGAGGTTGAATATTTTTATTTTTCCCTCATTCCCTGATCTTATATTCGTGGGAATGGGGTTTTCCTTGTTTTTCCTTTTATTTTTTCTTCTTTTTCTTTTCCTTTTACATTTTTTCTTTTTAATTCCTCCTCTGCAACCCCTCTTATTCTTCTTCATTACAGCTAAGGCCTTCGTGGGTTGTGCCCTCTTCTGTCTAAAAAATGCGGTACTTGTGGTTCCTCGAAATTTTCCAGGACTTGAAATCTGTTACTACCCCTTTGATCTAACTGCGAATGGGGGCGATCATCTGGACTATTATGACGGTTCAGATGATGTCTTTCCCTGCTTCTGTCATGTCTCTTTGGAGATTGTCTAACTCCCCTATATCTGTATGGGAACTCTCTATATGGAATATTTCTATCCCTATCATCCCTCTTCTTTAGGAAATTTCCCCTTTTCTCTATCGCCTCCTCTCTCTCAACTCTTTCAAAATTAAGCCTTCTAGAGACGGGTTTGAAGTATGGTGTGTTACTTTCGGACGTATGGTGTTTTTTTCCCATATTATTCCTCCATCCTTGTTCCCTTCTATTTCTTTTATGTGGTGGTAACCACCTTTCGTTTCTTTCCTCTCTGTCTTCATATATTTCTCTATGTATTTCATGGAAATGGGGATTTCTTTTTATTATTGGCGTTCTGTTTTTTCTGCCTTTATTATATTTCTGAGTAATTTTATCTGGCATCTTTTTGGGGACTCTATGTTCCTCTGTGGCCTCTTTAACTGATCCAGAGTCCTCATCCAACTCCCTCTTTTTGTCTCTATTAAATTTTCTTACTTTTCTTTCGATAAGTTGTCTTTCATTTTTCTTTAAACTTATTTCTATCCTATTTTCCATTTCTATATAGTCAGGTAGTTTGACGAAAGGTAAAGTTAATTCTTTTAATGTTTTGATTTCTGCTTCCACTTCTTCTAATTCTCTTTTCCGATCTAGAATAATGAGTTTTATCAATGCAAAGGAACATGTTCTCAGAATGTGGTCCCATTCTTGTATGAACTCCTCTTTTGCTGTTGAGAAGGAGCATTCCTTTGAGATGATAAGACCTTTCGGTATCAGCTGGTGGGTTTGGTATTTTTCTAATGTCACCATTTCCCACCATAATCTACTCTCTCTGAGTAAAACATTTTCTAGTTTTCGCATTATACTTTCTAAATCTTCATCTATGAGAATCGTGGAATCATTATCTTCACGGAAAACATAATCAAATTTACTTTTTCTGTTTTCCCTTATCGCATACATTCTGCTGCACACTGTCACTTCCTATACCAAAGGAGAAAGAGAATTCCAATAGACTGTGTGTGATGTACAGGTAGGACAACGTGCGCAAGAAGCAGCCAGACTAATCCGTTAACCTCAAAAAAAGGCTCTCCCAAAACCTTCACCAAAGTCACCAAAAACACAAATTAGGTTACAGACTTATCCGGCGCTTAGTAGCGTATTCCTCTGCCGAAAGATCCTTCAGCATATATTCCACATACAAGGGATATAAACAAAATCTCTCATGGTGTAGTACCACATGTAAAGAATTTAATACATAAGAGACAATACAGACAATAGAAACAATTTAGATTAAATTGTAACAATTCAACAATAAAATGAATCCTCCGTTTGCCAGCATGTAAAAGGGGGTAATTACCAGATAAATGGGAACTGTAGACGCACAGTTCAAATGGGCATGTTGAAATAATTCCCTGGAGTTTTAGGATACCGGCTCTCCTTCTCTCCACTGTAACGCCGTCCTGCTCACCAAAGGTCTCTGGAAATCTCCCCTTCTGCTGCTGCACAAACTGGGTGTTCAAAGTGCGGGCATACACCACCGACGCGTTTCCTCCCCGCCTGGGGACTTTATCAAGGTGTAGATTCTGCCCGCTGCACCTGACTTTTAAAAGGCTGCTAGCCAATCCTATTGAAGCTCCGGCAGCGCGGTCGGATTCCTAGACATCAGAAAACTACGAGTCCCATAATCCTCTCCGCGACTGCCGGCTTCCTGTTACTGGCAATGTAGCGTAATGTCCAGCGTCCAGGGTTACCATGGCGCCGCAGCCGTCTGAATGCAATCTAGACGCTGTGCGCTTCTGAATACCAGCAGAGTCCGTTACTTTTGTCCAGGTATATGTGTTGGAGGCTTTTGATAAAAAAGATCAAAACAATGTGTCAATTTATCATAAGGAAACAGTTTAACAACATACATGGTAACTGCAGTACTTCAATTGCGAGTGCTAACATTGAAAGTGCTAGGAGAGATAAAGTGCTCAAGTGACCAAGTGTATAAAAGAAAAGTATAAAAAATGTAAAAATACCCTTCCCTTTTGTTGTGGCCAGACCAATTAAGCAGTAGCTAAAAGAAGTATTCTTTAAAAGGTTTTAAACACTACTACATTCAAGATTCAGGATTTTATGACTTGTAATAGCAGCAACATCGTGTACGCTATTGAATGTACATGTAATTTATGGTACATCGGAAGAACATCGAGGCCATTCAAAACGAGATTAGGTGAACACCTGCGAAATATCAAAAAGGGCGTCAAAACACATGCTCTTTCTGAACATTTCAGAATTCATCATAATAGCTGCATTTCTGGAATTAAATCTTTCTGTGGGATTAAACATATAAAGAAAAGTATTAGACAAAGGGACCTGAAATCAGCGTTGGCAAAAGCCGAAATGAAAACTATTTATGAGTTGGGGACCCTCATGCCTGGGGGTCTCAACTCAGATTTCGAAATTAAATGGTTCCTGTAATAATCCTAAAAGAAACCCAATGTGCTGCTATTTAATTTTGCTGCCAGTTAAAACTTGCTGCCATTATATTAAATTAAATTTTATTATTCATCTTACTGCTAACAAAATTTTAAAACCTTTTAAAGAATACTTCTTTTAGCTACTGCTTAATTGGTCTGGCCACAACAAAAGGGAAGGGTATTTTTACATTTTTTATACTTTTCTTTTATACACTTGGTCACTTGAGCACTTTATCTCTCCTAGCACTTTCAATGTTAGCACTCGCAATTGAAGTACTGCAGTTACCATGTATGTTGTTAAACTGTTTCCTTATGATAAATTGACACATTGTTTTGATCTTTTTTATCAAAAGCCTCCAACACATATACCTGGACAAAAGTAACGGACTCTGCTGGTATTCAGAAGCGCACAGCGTCTAGATTGCATTCAGACGGCTGCGGCGCCATGGTAACCCTGGACGCTGGACATTACGCTACATTGCCAGTAACAGGAAGCCGGCAGTCGCGGAGAGGATTATGGGACTCGTAGTTTTCTGATGTCTAGGAATCCGACCGCGCTGCCGGAGCTTCAATAGGATTGGCTAGCAGCCTTTTAAAAGTCAGGTGCAGCGGGCAGAATCTACACCTTGATAAAGTCCCCAGGCGGGGAGGAAACGCGTCGGTGGTGTATGCCCGCACTTTGAACACCCAGTTTGTGCAGCAGCAGAAGGGGAGATTTCCAGAGACCTTTGGTGAGCAGGACGGCGTTACAGTGGAGAGAAGGAGAGCCGGTATCCTAAAACTCCAGGGAATTATTTCAACATGCCCATTTGAACTGTGCGTCTACAGTTCCCATTTATCTGGTAATTACCCCCTTTTACATGCTGGCAAACGGAGGATTCATTTTATTGTTGAATTGTTAGTGGAAAAATGTCTGGGATTTAATGCACCCCTTCCTGGATAAAGGTTATCACCTCTATGTGGATAACTTTTACACTAGCATCCCCCTGTTTAAGGCCCTTGGTTCAAGAGGTACAGCAGCTTGCGGTACTGTGCGCAAGAACCAAAGAGGCCTCCCCAAAACGCACATTGCCCAAGTACTAAGAAGGGGTGAAAGCAGGGGAATATGCACCGAAAATATGTTGTTGGTCAAATATAAGGACAAGAGGGATGTCCTTATACTGACAACAATTCATGGAGACAGTACCACCTCCATCCCTGTACGAGGTACCAGTACCCACACCTCAAAACCAAATTGTATCCTAGATTACAATAAGTACATGGGCGGAGTGGATCTTTCAGATCAGGTACTGAAGCCGTACAGTGCCCTGCGGAAAACAAATATCTGGTACAAGAAGCTGGCCGTGTATATCATCCAGATGGCACTGTATAACGCTTACGTGCTATTCCGTTCTACCGGCCAGAGGGGGACATTTATGCACTTTCAAGAGGAAGTCATAAAGGGCCTAATATTTGGGAACCAGCAGGCAGAGGGCCCCAGTACTTCTAGTACTGGCCCCCGTATTGTACCAGGGCAGCATTTTCCCAACGAAATCCCCTCCACTGCAAGAAAGGGCAGGACACAAAAAAGGTGCAAAGTTTGCTATAAAAAGGGAATAAGAAAGGAAACTATTTTCCACTGTGAAACTTGCCCCGACAAACCCGGCCTATGTATAAAGGAGTGTTTCAAAATATACCACACATCTATGGATTATTAGGTTCATCATTTCACCGTGCTTCGGGGGTCTTGCTAATGCCACATAGCACCCACCATTCATTCCACCAGAATCTGAGCTGCAAAATCCAAAAATCACTCCTTCCCTTCTGAGTCCTGCCATGCACCCAACTGGTATTTTTTGGTCACATGTGAGGCATTGCCGTACTCTGGAGAAATGGGGGCACAGATTTTGGGGTGCTTTGTCTCCTTCATTCCTTGTGAAAATGACAAATTTTGAGCCAGAACTGCATTTTTTGTGTAAAAAAATGTAATTTTTCATTTTCACTGCCCAGTTGTATCAAAATTGGTGAAACCCCTGGGGGTTTGAAATGTACACTATACCCCTAGATGAATTCCCTGAGGGGTGTAGTTTGCAAAATGGGATCACTTGTGGGGGGGTTCCACTGTATTGGTAATGCAACATAGCACCCACCATTCATTCCACCAAAATCTGTGCTCCAAAATCCAAAAATCACTCCTTCCCTTCTGAGTCCTGCCATGCACCCAACTGGTATTTTTTGGTCACATGTGAGGCATTGCCGTACTCTGGAGAAATGGGGGCACAGATTTTGGGGTGCTTTGTCTCCTTCATTCCTTGTGAAAATGAAAAATTTTGAGCCAGAAGTACATTTTTGTGTAAAAAAATGTAATTTTTCATTTTCACAGCCCAGTTGTACCAAAATTGGTGAAACCCCTGGGGGTTTGAAATGTACACTATACCCCTAGATGAATTCCCTGAGGGGTGTAGTTTGCAAAATGGGGTCACTTGTGGGGGGGTTCCACTGTATTGGTAATGCAACATAGCACCCACCATTCATTCCACCAAAATCTGTGCTCCAAAATCCAAAAATCACTCCTTCCCTTCTGAGTCCTGCCATGCACCCAACTGGTATTTTTTGGTCACATGTGAGGCATTGCCGTACTCTGGAGAAATGGGGGCACAGATTTTGGGGTGCTTTGTCTCCTTCATTCCTTGTGAAAATGAAAAATTTTGAGCCAGAACTGCATTTTTGTGTAAAAAAATGTAATTTTTCATTTTCACTGCCCAGTTGTATCAAAATTGGTGAAACCCCTGGGGGTTTGAAATGTACACTATACCCCTAGATGAATTCCCTGAGGGGTGTACTTTGCAAAATGGGGTGACTTGTGGGGGGGGTTCCACTGTATTGGTGCTTTGGGAGTCTTGCTAATGCAACATGGCACCCACCATTCATTCCACCAAAATCTGTGCTGCCAAATCCAAAAATCACTCCTTCCCTTCTGAGTCCTGCCATGCGCCCAACTGGTATTTTTTGGTCACATGTGAGGCATTGCCGTACTCGGGAGAAATTGGGGCACAGATTTTGGGGTGCTTTGTCTCCTTCATTCCTTGTGAAAATGAAAAATTTTGAGCCAGAACTGCATTTTTGTGTAAAAAAATGTAATTTTTCATTTTCACTGCCCAGTTGTATCAAAATTGGTGAAACCCCTGGGGGTTTGAAATGTACACTATACCCCTAGATGAATTCCCTGAGGGGTGTACTTTGCAAAATGGGGTGACTTGTGGGGGGGTTCCACTGTATTGGTGCTTTGGGAGTCTTGCTAATGCAACATGGCACCCACCATTCATTCCACCAAAATCTGTGCTGCCAAATCCAAAAATCACTCCTTCCCTTCTGAGTCCTGCCATGCGCCCAACTGGTATTTTTTGGTCACATGTGAGGCATTGCCGTACTCGGGAGAAATTGGGGCACAGATTTTGGGGTGCTTTGTCTCCTTCATTCCTTGTGAAAATGAAAAATTTTGAGCCAGAACTGCATTTTTGTGTAAAAAAATGTAATTTTTCATTTTCACTGCCCAGTTGTATCAAAATTGGTGAAACCCCTGGGGGTTTGAAATGTACACTATACCCCTAGATGAATTCCCTGAGGGGTGTACTTTGCAAAATGGGGTGACTTGTGGGGGGTTTCACTGTATTGGTGCTTTGGGAGTCTTGCTAATGCAACATGGCACCCACCATTCATTCCACCAAAATCTGTGCTGCCAAATCCAAAAATCACTCCTTCCCTTCTGAGTTCTGCCATGCGCCCAACTGGTATTTTTTGGTCACATGTGAGGCATTGCCGTACTCGGGAGAAATTGGGGCACAGATTTTGGGGTGCTTTGTCTCCTTCATTCCTTGTGAAAATGAAAAATTTTGAGCCAGAACTGCATTTTTGTGTAAAAAAATGTAATTTTTCATTTTCACTGCCCAGTTGTATCAAAATTGGTGAAACCCCTGGGGGTTTGAAATGTACACTATACCCCTAGATGAATTCCCTGAGGGGTGTACTTTGCAAAATGGGGTGACTTGTGGGGGGGTTCCACTGTATTGGTGCTTTGGGAGTCTTGCTAATGCAACATGGCACCCACCATTCATTCCACCAAAATCTGTGCTGCCAAATCCAAAAATCACTCCTTCCCTTCTGAGTCCTGCCATGCACCCAACTGGTATTTTTTGGTCACATGTGAGGCATTGCCGTACTCGGGAGAAATTGGGGCACAGATTTTGGGGTGCTTTGTCTCCTTCATTCCTTGTGAAAATGAAAAATTTTGAGCCAGAACTGCATTTTTGTGTAAAAAAATGTAATTTTTCATTTTCACTGCCCAGTTGTATCAAAATTGGTGAAACCCCTGGGGGTTTGAAATGTACACTATACCCCTAGATGAATTCCCTGAGGGGTGTACTTTGCAAAATGGGGTGACTTGTGGGGGAGTTCCACTGTATTGGTGCAACATAGCACCCACCATTCATTCCACCAAAATCTGTGCTGCAAAATCCAAAAATCACTCCTTCCCTTCTGAGTCCTGCCATGCACCCAACTGGTATTTTTTGGTCACATGTGAGGCATTGCCGTACTCGGGAGAAATTGGGGCACAGATTTTGGGGTGCTTTGTCTCCTTCATTCCTTGTGAAAATGAAAAATTTTGAGCCAGAACTGCATGTTTGTGTAAAAAAATGTAATTTTCCATTTTCACATCCCAGTTGTACCAAAATTGGTGAAACCCCTGGGGGTTTGAAATGTACACTATACCCCTAGATGAATTCCCTGATGGGTGTAGTTTGCAAAATGGGGTCACTTTTGGGGGGGTTCCTAACTTTTAGCATCTTATGGTGCCTAGAAACTTACATGGTGCCTAAAAAATAATCTCATAAAAAGGAGGCTCCAAAATCAAGTAGGTGCTCCTTCTATTATGAAGCCTGTGGTTTGGTCAACGTGCACACTAGGGCCACATATAGGATATTTTTGAAAACAAAAGAATTGGGGGAATCAATTTTTAGTCACATTTCTCTAGTAAAATCTACTGTATTCGTTAGAAAAATGTATTAAAATTGAAACTCTGCAAAAAAAAAGAAATTTTGAAATTTCACCTACACTTTGTTTTAATTCCTGTGAAACACCTAAAGGGTTAACAAACTTCCAAAATGCTGTTTTGAATACTGTGAGGGGTGCAGTTTTTGAAATGGCATCATTTATGGGGGTGTCTCACATACAAGTCCCTCAAAGTCACATCAGAACTGAACTGGTCCCTAAAAAAATCAGTGTTTGAAATTTTCTTGAAAATTTGAGAATTTGCTAGTCATATTTGAAGCCTCCTAGTGTCCAAAAAAATGAAAAGGAGGTTGAAATAATGATTGCAACATAAAGTAGACATATGGTCTTTGTTAGTTATTAACTATTTTGAGTGGTATGATTATTTGTCTCACAAGCAGAAAATGTGACATTTTGCATATTGCTAAATTTTCCATTTTTTCACGATATTTTGGTATTTTTCACAAAAAAACACAGACTGTATCGACCAAAATTTACCACTAACTTGAAGTACAATGTGTCACGAGAAAACAATCTCAAAATCACTGGGATAAGTAAAAGCAAAAAAAAGTTATCCCCACTTAAGTGAGACATGTCAGATTTGAAAAAAAGGGCTCTGTCATGAAGGCACAAACTGGCTCTGTCATGAAGGGGTTAAGGTTGGAATAAGCACAGGAGATAGAATTTGAATGACTTGTGCAGGTATAGGATCAATCTGCACAAGTCATTAAAACTGTATCTGCTATAACTGCGGTGTTTTTGCTCACAGTTACCTACCCGGCTGCTGCAACAACCAATGGCGCTGCCTAGGCGCTGTGCAGCTTGGTGGGTATATGTTCTCCGTGTGCCATATACTGTCCCTGCTCATATTTCACCTACCGGTCTGCTGAAGTGACCAAGTGGATGGCTGCCTAAGCGCTGTGCAGCTCGGCGGACATGTATTCCCTATGTGATACTGTACTGTCCCTGCTTATACTGCTATCTACCTGGCTACTGCAGTGACCAGTGGTGCCGCTGATGGCTGCCTAGACGCTGTGCTGCTCGTCTGTCATGTGTTCCCGACATGTAATATCTCAATGTAATGTATGTAATGCCTCCCCCCTTCATCCCTGCCTGATGATGTACTGTATATCCACAAAAAATTCCTAGTGTGCGCAAGCACACATGGCCAATAAAGTTGATTCTGATTCTGATATACGTCTGTGTGTGTGTTATGCTGATGCTGCATAAATACCACTCCCTAGATAGATAGATACTCCAGAGAGCGGAGGGAGGGGGAAAGAGAGAGACAGAGAGGGGGGGGGGGGGGGGGGAGAAGAGACTATAGAAAGACAGATGGACAGAGAGTGAGACAGAAAAGACAGAAACCGAGGATGACACCTAGTGGCACCCAGCGATACTGCAATGACTGTCCTGAGAGGAGAGCAGCACATCTGTCTTCTCCTCCTTACAGTATAGCGGCCGCGGCGGGTATGATGCTGGACTCAAATTTAGCCCACCTGGCCATTGGCCCTTCTGGCATTTGCCAGAAGTGCAAGCTGGCCAGTCCGGCCCTGACTAAATCTGATTCCCAAGGACAAAGAAGTTTTAAGTCAGGGCATCTAAAATGAAATAAAGTGGTAAAGAAAGAAACATTTCTAACAATGTGAACATTTGGTGCAGAAAAACTTGAAATTGTCAACTTACCATTGACCACAAAAGTGGCAAGGAAAGGTTCAGGCCATTGGCCTTTATTTAAGAGAGGTAGCTCTGCAATTGTTAATGAGGCCTCTTTTTCTACCTCTCATCATGATATAGTGCCAACTGTTGCACTCTTAATGAACAAGAAACCTGCAAAAACTACCATGTAGACTTATGGCATAATCTCTAAATCCAAGTGACTTCATCACATGTAAGTTGCCCATACACGCTGCAATATTCATGTGCTGTGTGTTTTGAACTTTGCAGGTGCCATGCGATTTTGGCACTGGAAGGGGATGTGATAAAGAATAAAGAATGGTAAAATCCAAGAAGAAATGGCTAGCCCTTCCTCAGACAGTGACTGGCTTATTCCGTACCACTTGTTGTTTCCAATTGTAAAGCGCAAAGGAATATGCTGCGCTATATAAGTAACTTAAAAAATAAAAAATAAATAGAAGAAGAGGTGTAAAAACTGTGTGGCCAGAAATATCACAAATCCTGGGGGAGAATATAGGTGTGTATACGTACTGAAGCCTCCTTCCACCATTTCTGCAACCTCTGCAAATGTGGAGATAACAGCACGATTCAACATACTGGCATAGAAACTGAGGATGCTACTATGGAAGTGCAAAAGGATGAGGGGAATCTTTGTGTTGCTGACTCTTACGCTAATGATGATGTTGATTATGTTATTTTTAGATGCCGGTATCAAGGCTAATAGGATAGCCCTAGCTGAATGTATTTGCAGCAATGAATTACCATTGCTAATAGGATATCACCCTTTATATGAATTGAGTCTTGAAAACAAGGATGAAACAATAAACAAGAGATATTTCAACAAAGGTGCAAAGTCCATGGAAAGTCTAAGCACATTGAGGGAAATTAACTAAGATGGGAGGTCCACAGTATTTCAATATGTGATGTTGCTATGGACAACCAATAAGAATCTACAGTACTTCTTATTTAATTAGCACCTTCTAGAACATACGTGGTTACTCCTGTTCCCCTTTAGACCAGGCCAACCTTGTTCACTGGTGTCTACTATTAACAACTATTACACACATATCAATACATGGGTACAGTATGTGACCCAATATATATATATGCCAACGCTCACAGCCCAGAATCGTAGACAAGCTTACTGTAAAAAGCACTGGGGGTGCAGATGCAGACTTTTAAATCTATATTTCATATCCATCTTTTTGTGCATTTACATTTCTGCATATTTAACTTAAGCAGGTCATGCTCAATACATGCATATTCTGTAACAGGAAAATTGTATTTCATATCCATGATATGCTAATGAGAGGCATCAGTCTTGAAGATGGTTGAGCACTGATGAGTACAAAATGAATAATATAGCAAAATCTCATTTGCATTTTAATGAACTTTTTTGTTCATAGACAATGTTGGCAGCTGAACTAGAAACTCATTGACCAAGATATTGTGACTGTTTATTCAGGTGTCATGTACCCAAATGTTAATACTATGTTGAGTATGTCTGCAATCAGTTTTACTGTTCAGGTGATCATTAAATAACTCCCACAAAAATTAACTAAGGCTCTAAAATGATCGAATCTGTTGTAGTAACGTTTAGTACGATTTTGGGCAGTAATTTTAAAATAAAATATACTGTTATAGCAGTAGTTATATAGCATTTTTATAGCTAACACCAACATATATAAAATCCGGAAAGAGTGTATATATATATATATATATATATATATATATATATATATATATATATACACAAGGCTCCGACCAGCGGGGGGGGGGGGGAGCGGCACTCGGCGGTCTCCAACGTTAGAATAAACAGCAAACAGGTAAATGATCAACGTTTCGGTTTATTAAAACCTTTGTCAAGATCAACATACTATACACTGAACATACCTTATATCCCTCTCCCTGTGTCAGCTGCCCGCCTCCGTCTTCCGGAAACATCAGCGTCACCAGCCGGCGACGAGCGTTCCCTGCGCAGTTAGATGACTCATTCAGCGTGGTGTGCTGCTGAATGAGGAACTTCCGGCCTCAGGAGACGGGTTGATGGGCAACCGATTCTGCAACAAAGCAGAATGTAAACAAGTGAACATGCAATATTAAAACACAATGCCAGTCACGGAAAAATGTGAACATTCCTCACTGTACCATAGTGAGGTGCCAGGGAGTATAGCCCCAAGTAGTCAGATCTGCAAATACAGCAAAAAAAATTGCTGAAATAACTGGATAGATACAATGACGCTAGAATGACACACTGTAGAACTTTACTTCGTGTCCATATAAAAAATGTCTAGCTAGTATGCAGAACTGGCGACTGGGTGGTATTACTCATGCATGAAAGGGAAAACAAATGTATACATGGACCTATACAGGAGAAATATGTGGCAATCAAGTAATAACTACAAAAAGGCATGTAATACAATGCTGATGCCCAAACCGGACAAAAATCTCAATGTATATCAAAAAATAATAACAAGTAACAAAATATACATAAAAAATATCACAACATGACAGCATACAGAAATATGTAAAGGATGACCAATTCAGAGAAAACATGCCAGGGGTAGGTTTTCATTAAGACCCTCAGGGCATACTGTCCTCAACTTATAGATCCATCTGGCTTCATGTTGAAGCAAGATTTTTGCTCTATCACCTCCACGCAATTTTTTGGGGATTTGCTCAATAATCTTATAACGGAGTGTAGAAAGATTATGACCATGCTCGCGGAAATGCCGTGCTACCGATTGTTCCGTGTCAATTTTTTTGGCACTAAGGGATTGGCGGATAGATGTCCTATGCATGGCCATTCTTTCCTTGTGAAACAAATGACCAGCTGTATACGCAATTACTCAGATTGCACAAAAAGGAATTCGATTTTTACATGCATGGAGTAACCCTCTCGGACTATCACCGCAGTGGTCTGATTCCGAGGGGTTTCCGAGTCCGCAACGCTCCCACTATCGGCAAGTTCAATCAGGACTTTTGCCGTAAGTGGGTTGCCATATTAAACAAGTGCAGCCTGGATCTCATATTGCTTGTGATCCAGGAGTCGGCACGTGAAGTATCATCCATTAAGACAAAGCGCACTGAATTTGAATCAATACACCTTGATACTCTTAAGGCCGACACTGAAGGCAAGTGGCTTGAAAAATTAAACAGTGACATTGAGGCCTACAAACAAGAACTTACTAAGTTCAAACGGGACAAATTACAAACTGTCCAGCGAGATTATTCCGAAAATCGTGTTTACTCGTGGGTATATAACCCAGAAGGGAGAAGAAAGCAGTTCAATAAACGTAGAACTACGAGAACTGCGGCAGACACTGAGACCTCAAGTGGAGGTTACTCGTCACCTAGCGACGCTGATTCAGCCCGGCCATCATCCAGTGGTAAACCCCCTTTAGGGGTACTGACCCGTGCACAGCGGGTCCCAGGCGGCAAAGGTCGACACGCCGAGGCGGCGAAAACAACAGGCTCTGGAAAAGGCAGAGCAAGGGCCAAAACAACGAAATAATCTTTAATTTATCGAGCAGGACACTGACTGAAGCTGAAATGGCCATTCTCAGCAAGGGCTTGTCTTTTGTGCCCACATGTCCACCTGACAAATTCCAGTGGAAGGTGGACACCTTTAGATTTGGCAGAAATCTACGCCTTAAAGAACATTTTGCCTCGTCGGACAATACCCCTGAATCTATCAATCAGCCTATCAACCGGTTCAGACCACGTTCAAACTTCGATCCTCACAATAGCAACATCTCTTTGAAATGCTTCTTGCGGTTAGTAGATGAACAGGGTAATTCCCCAGATGTTCCCCCTCCCATTGAATTTGGGAATTTCAACAAGCAAGAAATGCAGATACTTAAATCCCTCAGTGAGGACCAATCCATCATTATACGCCCCGCAGACAAGGGGGGCGGTATCGTGGTTCAGGACATTGAACAGTACCGCCAGGAGATATACCGCCAACTTGATGATCCCTCAGTTTACAGACGCCTGCCTGAAGACCCCACGATTAAATTTAACCACGAGTTGGACATTATCCTCAAAAATGCCGTTGCTTCGAACATCATCACTGATGAAACCCGTAGAGCCTTGTTTCAAAATACCCCAGTGGCTCCGGTGTTATACACCATACCGAAACTTCACAAGGATCAGTTGAAACCCCCTGGTCGCCCCATCATAGCGGCTAGGGACTCCATTTATTATGTTATTTCACAATACCTTGATTCTTTTTTTCAGCCCATCATTCAGTCTCAGGCCACGTACCTCAAGGACAGCACCACTTTAATCACCAAATTACAGTCCCTGCCCCCCCAGCCGGACAACTGCTGGCTATGTACCCTGGATGTGGTAAGCCTATACACCAGCATCCCACATGATGCTGGTGTACAGGCGGCACGCAGGTTGCTGACAGGTCATGAGCTATACCAGGGACCTAATATTGATTTTTTTATTTCTTTACTTGAGCTCACCCTCAAGAGAAATTATTTTTTATTTGATGGTAACTGGTATATCCAGTTACAAGGGTGTGCCATGGGATCTTGTGTGGCGCCGGCATTCGCGAATACATTCATGTTTGATGTTGAGCATGAGTTGTTTTTCGCGAATGCCGAGGTAGCCGCCAAGATCCCTTTCTTCGTCAGATATATAGACGATTTGCTGTTGCTGTGGGTGGGCAGTGAGATGGAGTTCCATGAACTGCTCGCCACAGCCAACCGGTCGGATTCTCCCATCAAATTTACTTTTTGTATGAGCAAAACCAAGGTAAATTACCTGGATGTCAACATTTCCATACAGGATAATACCATCAGAACCAGTCTTTACAAAAAGGATACTGACCGCAACACCATTCTCCATTTTTCAAGCTCACACCCAGAATCCACCAAAAAAGGATTGCCCTATTCTCAGTTCTTGAGAATTCATAGAATTTCAGATGATATTACCAGCACTGAAAAAGAGATAGATTTAATGATAGATCAATTCCGCACACGCGGATACCATCTCGCAGAATTAAAAAAGGCAAAAAATAAGGTGTTATCCATTCCACGCTCTGAGGCACTCAAACCCAAAAATATCCAGGGGACGCCCAAAAAGAAAATTCCCTTTGTCCAAAAATATCACACTGGGAGTCAGGCTATTAACAAAAAAATCAAAGGGCTTTGGCCCATGGTCACGTCGGATAGGGACATCAGAGCCCTTAAAGATTACTCCATCATGCCCAGTTATGCACGTGCCCGTAACTTAAAAGACTGGCTCGTGCATAATGACATCTCCACGTTCAGACCACCTCCATCCATCAATTTTCTGACCAAAAAGCCTGGCTGCTACAGGTGTACGGGGTGCACCTGTTGTAGCTTTATGGAAACAGGGGAATCATTCAGTCACCCACAAACTGGCAGAAAAATCCCCATAAGGCAAGTAGTGAGCTGTACTTTGACTCACGTGGTCTATTTCCTGCGCTGTCCTTGTGGTCTTTACTATGTTGGAAAGACCACAAGGCAGTTCAAGGAAAGAATGGCCATGCATAGGACATCTATCCGCCAATCCCTTAGTGCCAAAAAAATTGACACGGAACAACCGGTAGCCCGGCATTTCCGCGAGCATGGTCATAATCTTTCTACACTCCGTTATAAGATTATTGAGCAAATCCCCAAAAAATTGCGTGGAGGTGATAGAGCAAAAATCTTGCTTCAACATGAAGCCAGATGGATCTATAAGTTGAGGACAGTATGCCCTGAGGGTCTTAATGAAAACCTACCCCTGGCATGTTTTCTCTGAATTGGTCATCCTTTACATATTTCTGTATGCTCTCATGTTGTGATATTTTTTATGTATATTTTGTTACTTGTTATTATTTTTTGATATACATTGAGATTTTTGTCCGGTTTGGGCATCAGCATTGTATTACATGCCTTTTTGTAGTTATTACTTGATTGCCACATATTTCTCCTGTATAGGTCCATGTATACCTTTGTTTTCCCTTTCATGCATGAGTAATACCACCCAGTCGCCAGTTCTGCATACTAGCTAGACATTTTTTATATGGACACGAAGTAAAGTTCTACAGTGTGTCATTCTAGCGTCATTGTATCTATCCAGTTATTTCAGCAATTTTTTTTGCTGTATTTGCAGATCTGACTACTTGGGGCTATACTCCCTAGCACCTCACTATGGTACAGTGAGGAATGTTCACATTTTTCCGTGACTGGCATTGTGTTTTAATATTGCATGTTCACTTGTTTACATTCTGCTTTGTTGCAGAATCGGTTGCCCAGCAACCCGTCTCCTGAGGCCGGAAGTTCCTCATTCAGCAGCACACCACGCTGAATGAGTCATCTAACTGCGCAGGGAACGCTCGTCGCCGGCTGGTGACGCTGATGTTTCCGGAAGACGGAGGCGGGCAGCTGACACAGGGAGAGGGATATAAGGTATGTTCAGTGTATAGTATGTTGATCTTGACAAAGGTTTTAATAAACCGAAACGTTGATCATTTACCTGTTTGCTGTTTATTCTAACGTTGGAGACCGCCGAGTGCCGCTCCCCCCCCCCCCGCTGGTCGGAGCCTTGTGTATATTGTGGCTTCCTAGCCTCGTGGAGGTGGCACCGGGGCACCTACTATCTTTGATTGGAGTGCCTGATCATCCTCACCTATATATATATATATATATATATATATATATATATATATATATATATATATATTGAAAGAGAGAGAGAGAAATACAGATGTGTCCAATTACATCTTTGATGCAATGCCCATTGGAATAACCAGACATTTTGGTGCCCAATTCCAGAAAGAGAATTTGTGAACCCCCATATTTAAAATTGGGATCGTGCTTACTAAAGACTCATGGCAAAAATATAGTGGTGTAGCTTCATGCAGAATAAGTGCAGTCACAGAATAGTACACCACAGTAGTGTCCTGTACACAGTAGTGTCCTTTAGCCACATCGATGGTTATGATGCTGATTATAGGGCACAGCCCTCGGACCTCATAGTTACAGTACCTGCAGGAGTCATCTATCTCCTGCTGCATTTGTCTTTTATTTGTATGGAATTGCATAGCCACTATCCTGTAGCCACTTCCCTGCAGCCACTTCCCTGTAACTTTACTAAAGCCCGTAGTAATTTGTTGATTTTTTTTTTACAACCAATGCTTTTGGTTGCTAAGATGGTATTGAAGGATACCATAGATGTATTGACAAGATAGAAACATTTTTGGGTGACCAGCACCTACAGTACATGCTTATTGATCACTCTTGGTATCTGGAATCGGTACTTATGTATTATCTGGGCTCCCATGTTAAATGCACCCAATTTTTTCATACCCCTACTATCCAACTATGCATGGAGTTGATTTTATATAGTGTGGCGAGCGCAGCGAGCCACCGTGCCCGAAGCGTGGCGAGCGCAGCGAGCCCCGCGAGGGGACGCGGTCTCATAAGAAAAACGGGAGCCCAGATATTACATAAGTACCCTGGAATCTTTATAGAAATGCTAACCATGAGGCAAGTCTTTATGATATTTAGAAGGCTACTTCTGATACCCCTTTCACACTGCAGCTCTAAAACAGTATATTGACGATATTTTTGCCTTTTAAAATGGTCAGAGCTGCAGTGTGAAAGTGCCAGTCTGGATTTACCGGTTATAGATAACCGGTATTTCTAAACGGTTAAAAAGCAGTGTCCTACACGGTTCAGAGCCATTTTTAATTCAGTGTGAATGGCTCTATTTTCTATGGCTTGAAACGTGTTCTTTGGGGGTTAAACCAGTGGCGTAACTATAGCCCCGCAGCCCCAGCGGTGGCCGGGAGGCGCTTAGTAAATGAGGGCGCCGGGGGGGCTGCGGGGCTATTGTTACCCGCTGCCTCAACTTAATGCCGCCTGTATTATTACCGTATAATCTCTGCATCAGTCTGCGGTCCCGTGCGGCTCTCCCTGCTCTCCCCGCTCCTGCTAATGTAAACTACTGACACTTAGAAAATGGCTGCCCCCGTACTGCAGACCATTTTTGAGGTTGCTAGAGGAGGCGCAGACTGATGTGGAGATTATACGGTACAAGGCGGGCGGGGGGGGCTTAATTAATAGTTACAAGCCGACAGGGGGGGAGCGCGGCACAAGCCGGCGGGGGAGGGGGAGCGCGGTACAAGCTGGCGGGGGGCCGGCGGGGGAGGGGGGAGCGCGGTACAAGCTGGCGGGGGGAGCTTAATTAATAGTTACGCCACTGGGTTAAACGGGTTGAATGCGAATGGTACTTATACGCTATTTAAAACAGTTTTCACCTGCAATGTGAAAGGGGTTTAGTGGATCAGACCCATTTTAAATACCATTTCAAAATACCGGGTTGTAACCGTTTAGGCAATGTGAAAGCAGTATCATTGTCTTCAGTACCCAGGGCCCCCTGTTGAGTATCGTTTGCTTATATTGATATAATTTTACACAAAAATGATTTCTTCTTTGAAAATAATTTTTTCTCGCAGCTGGAGGGGACCGAGAAGGGGTCAAATACAGCCTCTGCTTGTGACAACCTGTTTGTGCTTGAATATGAAACATCCTTAACAATTAAAAAAAAAATTGATCCTATATAGCATTTTTTTGCAAATTTAGATTACTATTTCCCAGTACACATTCTATATCATTGCATCAATATGTGACTCCATGCTTAAACATTGGCATATATTTCATTGCAATAAACCACTGTAACTGTATATGTACCAAACAAAAATTTTAAGGACATTTTTCCGAACTCAGTCCTTGTGGCTCTAAGGGCAACTCTTTGAGTGCCAGCACCTCTGTAAGAGATGTTCAAAATATGTGCTTGAAATGCCAGCGTTGCACACATTTGTTACATAAATTCAAATAAAAATGTTGTGTAAAAAAAAGATTATATTTCCTAAGTAAGGTAAACATTACAGGTCATTATTATGAATAAAAATGTTTGCTTTTCAATTTTCACACCTATTTTGACAAAGGCCCTTATTCAGATCTGATCGCATTACGCATTTGTTCTCAAATTGGGCAAAATTATGTGCACTGCAGGTGGGGCAGATGTAACATGTATAGAGAGAGAGTTAGATTTGCGTGAATTGTATTGTTTCTGTGCAGGGTAAATACTGGCTGCATTATTTTTATACTGCAGTTTAGATTTTAGTTTCAACACACTCCACCCAAATCTAACTCTCTCTGCACATGTTATATCAGCTCCACCTGCATTGCACATGGTTTTGCCCATTTTGAGAACAAAACCTCTCCTTACCTGTCTTCACTGATCTCTATCCACACTCCCTCCCGTCCTCTTCACTCCATCGCTGACCGCCGACTGACCTCTCACCTAATCACCTCCTCCCACTCCCAAGTCCAAGACTTCTCTCGCGCTGCCCCCCTGCACTGGAACAACCTCCCACCACCCATCAGGCTTTTCTGATTCCCTTACCTCCTTCAAACGCTCCCTCAAAACCCACTTTTTTCGACTAGCCTATTCCTCCTCCTAACCTCTTTTGATCCTCCTATCCTGCCTCTGTTACCATCCGTTCCTACTTTCCTATTGTTTTTCGTTCGTCCACCCACCTCCTTTTAGTATGTTAACTCTTTTGAGTAGGGTCCTCCTTCCTCGCGTACTCACCCTACCTCTTTACCTCACCTGTGCTCCTGTCCTGTTCTTCCCTTCCTCTACTTCATCCTCAGTCTCCTCGACAATTTTGACACCTACTTCTGAACTGATGCTGATTTTAGTTCTACCAGCTATACCCCTATTTATACTGTATTTTTCAACACACCCTGTACGTTACCTTGTAATTTGTTTTTTGTTTGCTATGCACGGCGCTGCGGACACTTTGTGGCGCCTTATAAATAAACGTACTACTACTACTGTGATCAGATCTGAATAAGGGCCAAATTCACTTGGCACTCAAAAGTTTAAGGAATGGAGAATTTTGCTAAAGTGGTTGTATTAATCACATTTTATCATGAAGGGCAAATCCTTCATAAATTCACATACAAACATTGTATCTTAAGAACGGATGACATGCATGTAAATGTATAGTTTCTTTCTGGTTGTGATTGAGAGAAGCACATTGTAATGTATTAAGTAGGTGTTTTGCTTGTCAAGGTGCATATTTTACATGTCAGGTATAGTAATAGTTATGTTGAAGCAAATTTATCGACGTCTGGTATAAATTATCCTGAATTTCTAAAGGAGGCAGTTTTTGTGCCAAAATAGTTAAAATTGAGAGCAATGAAGTGCATGTAACGAATCAGCCCCTAACTGTCATTTTTAAACACAGCCTCTAAAATGGCAGAATCTGATTAGTTAGTACTTCACCCCACTTTAGCTCTTTACAAATTTTGATAACCCTTCCCCAAAGAGATTTGCTGAAAATGCTACTGTACATCAATCTCAAAAGGCTTGAGGAATGCAAAGGTCTGACATTCCATTGATAATATATGAAAATTGTTTTATTGTTGAATGATACATTTGATTGGTTTTGAATTGGTTAAAGCAGAGGTCAGGGATCTTTCTTACTTTGTACCCCAAAAAATATTTAGATATGCCGGCAATACCCTCTTGATTTGAAAGGAAGGGAATCTTATAACTTTAACGCACACTGTACCCCCAGAAATTGATGATATATACTTCTAGTATGGCCTAGCAGCCATTGATGATGATTACCATGTATGACAGTGATAAACATGTCCCTAAAATGGTGCACCCCCTAACCGTCAGCCGCAAATATTAAATGATCAATGTGCCCCTAAATATCATTAATTTTCCCTGTTTTCTCTCTAAATGGGGCATACACATGGGGTGATCCCAGGCCTCTTTTTAAGCAATCTGATTAGATAGCTTAGAAATTAAGCACACATCGCAAGGTGTGTATACCCCCAAGCGATGCTGATGTGGGGGGTGGGATTAGGGGTGTGGCTTCTGCCAGGTGGGAGGTGCAATGGGTGAGGCCCACAAGGGTGGGTGTAGAGGAATGAGTTCCACCACCTCCCTAGGACCACTTTAAGCACAGAGAGTTAGGTAATTGATCCTTTTGTATGCAGTGTTCAAATATTGCAGAGATATGCAGAAAAGCGCAAATTAGCCTAAAAAAAGGATACCAAAGCAGCTGATGTGTGAAAAGCTGTGTATCTCCTCAAAGTCCAAATGAAGTGAGGAAGAAGGGGGGAATCATGGGTAATAACTGAGGTGAATCATGGGTAGAATATACAGTGAGAAAAAAATGATTCATGGAGAGAAAAAAATGACCACAAAAAAAATATATATTCATGTGGCACTTCTAAAGAAAAAAAAATAGTATAGCTCCTTCAAATAATAGAATAAATAGACTTGTAGACACCAAAAAGAAAATAAAATATATTTTTTTAAGTACTTCAGATCACATAAAAAAAATGCAGAGAGCAAAAACGGAGAGGCAAGCCAAAAAAAAAATAGGGAGCAGCGTTCTCCATTTTTGCATTGAATAAACAAACAGCGAGGTACACAACATTTCCCATAAGAAAGCAACGGTGAACAAAGGCGATGACCAAGCAGCGAACAGGGAAAAGCTCTCTGGTCTTTTTTGGGGGGGCAAACTGGGAGCATTGAAAAAGAGGACTGGCCTTCTCACAAAAAAAAAGCGTACCTTGCCAGAAAAAAAAAGCAAAATGGGAGCATTGATTACTGCCCTAAGTCTCCACAGAAAAAAAAACCCTCATTGAATGATGACTAACTCTATATGGATTCTTGATATAAATGAGATACAGGTACAGTAGCTTAGCACTACTATTGATACAAGATTAGATCACTGAAAAACATTTATGTCATCAGCAGCAGGTACCCCCCATCTCAAAAAAAAAGTTTCAGCCCCCCCCCATGGTACCTGTTCATTGCCAGTGAGTGATCTGTTCCATCACACCTGCAACATGTCCTGCTCTTGGTCAGGTTTTGTGCACATTGTCAGAGGATCTCCCATCTCCCTCTGGCATTTACCTAGGGTATATCATGCATGTCCTAAATAAAAATCCCTACTAAAATGTCCACCACCTCCTCTAGCATCTTTTAAAACAGTCTCCTCAGAGGTGGTGGAATTTTTGATGTGGACGTTATCAATTGGGGCAGGTATGACTGGACCACAGACAAGTAAGTCCAGTAAGTGGCATAACAATATCAACCTCAGACCCTCAGTGCCCACAAGCCACTTTGGAGTTGTAGTCTGCGGGGGCAATTGCTACACTACTGGATGTTGTGCCCAACTAATAAAAGATGTGTTAAAAAATAAAACACCATCAGAGAACAGGAAGGGGGAGGGGGGTGATTTGTCACATTTGAAAGGGAAATCTTCCCAGAAGAGATTTTCTTCATTTTCGCTGCATATTAAGAATGACAAAATTGTCTAGCCAATTTAAATTTCTTTTATTCATGAATTGCCACACAGTTTCTATTTTTATATATAACGGCAGCCCTTGTATTAATTGGATCACCATGATCTGCAAAGTATATTCCTTTCATCACTAAAAAATGCTTTTTTTATCTCTACACGTTGGGGCAGAAGAGAACCCAATAAGACAGAAATATGTAGCCTTCAATCTATTTTCTCTCCTTTTGCAAACTTTTTAACCACAGTATAACTTCAGACTAATATTACTAACTGAATACATTTGATGTCAGATATAACATGCTCCTATTTTGCTCCCCTGAAAATGTAAAAAATTGTTAGGTGTAATACTGGCCATACAACTAAAGATTTATTGTCCAATCTGGCTGGTTGGAACAAAAATCTGTAAATATCCGAGTGACCGTTTTCATAAATTTTCCAGCAATTCGAAAGAAATGGTCAACTGTCATTTGTTCCCATAAGTAACCAGATTTGTGTTCCAATCAGCCAGATCAGACAATAAATCTTTAGTGGTATATGGCCAGCTCAAGACTTCAACTAGTGAATGGAAAGCTGATAACACTGCAATGGGTTTATGTAGGGTGATGGTCAATAGATGGTCCAGTGGCGGAACTAGCAAACCATGGGCCCAGGTGCAAAAAACGCTTTGGGCCCCCTCGCACAATAGTTTTTCAATATGGTAAAAATATCAGTTAGGGCACAGAAAAATAGTTATATATTTAAATTAATAAATAAAACCATTCCCTGTACATTTTTGTGAATATATATATATATATATATATATATATATATATATATATATATAGGCACCAGGCCAGGGCCCATAGACACTGGCTGAGGGGGTGACAGGCCGCATCCACTGTGTATATATATATATATATATATATACACATACAGTGGATACAGCCTGTCACCCCCTCAGCCAGTGTCTATGGGCCCTGGCCTGGTGCCTATATATATATATATATATATATATTGTCAGGGACCGGCGCGGCGCCAGGCCCGGCACCGGCTACTCACCTCTCCGTGTTCACCGGTCCTGGCGCCGTGATGGTGCAGGGCTGGCTGGATGCGGGCGGCGGGTGGTCCGGGGGGTTCCCAGTCTGTCGGCGGGTCCGGCGGCGGCACAGACGCCGGCTCCCGCGGCTGGGCGCCGCCATGTTGGCCGGATCACGTGACCGGCATTCGGCACCAGTATTTGTCACTTTTCCCCACCAGGGGGCTGGACCTTGCTGGGGCTGAGGTATAAGTTCCTGGAGGCTCTTAGCCTCAGTGCTGGAACAACTCGTCAGCTGTCAGCATTACTCTGTAGCTCCAGTGGTTGTGTGTGGTACTGCTGACCCTGCTCTCCTGTCGGATCCAGCTCTCCTGTTCCAAGCTCTGATCCTGTCCCTGCTCCTGAGCTCCCTATAGTCTGTTCTTCCCTGTCATCCTGGTACTTCAGTCCCGTCGTCATCTCCAGTAGCCGAGTCGGCAGTTTTCAGTTACAGTCTCGCCTTTTCGGACAAGTTGTCAGTTTTGCTTTAAACCAAGTTGGTCCTTTTAGTTGTCGTTTATTCTTCAAGGTCAAGTCGTTAGTTTCTCCGTCAGCATTCTCCGGTTTACGTCATCCACTATTCAGTTATTGCCTCAATCATCCCCGTACTCTCCTAAAGACCTCCTTCCTCATTTCCCGATCCCTAACCCGAGCGGCTCATTCTGCCCGCTCCATCCTGGGCATCCGTGGGTGCTCAGAGTGAGGGGCCGCGATCTGCTGTCCAGACGCAGCGAAAACAAAACTTCCTTGCGGGGGGTCCCTGGAGAAGACCGCTGGGCAGTTAGACTCTGTGCCCTCGCTTGGGGTATCCAACGCCAGTCCATGAGAACCACCATCAGTTAATGTTTTCCAGGTCTCCTCACAGAATAACAAGTGAAGTAATTAGCTTTACCGGTGGATCTTTTAAAATGTGTCAGAGACTGGTTGTTAGAGTAGGACTTGCAGTGATCAGTTCATGAACTAAAACCCCATCATTTATTTGATTATTTGTATACTAAGATGAGGTAGTTTATTATGGTGAGTGTTGAGCCCCCTGTATCTGTATTTATTTGAGCATCTGGTCACAGGCCACTGCAGCCCAACCTGGGAATGGCGAGTGCAGTTTGCACCCCATTCCTTAGGAATGGCGAGTGTGGTGGTATCCTGTGTGTGTGTGTAACTCCAGAGAGAACACAGTGCAACTGCTGCGGGTGCCTTCTGGGCACAATGGATAGACAGTGTTACAGAAACAAGCAGAGGCACTCCAGCGGTCTTGTGAAAAGCAAAAAGTTTTACTGTGATACGACGTTTCGGGGATACAGACACCCCTTCTTCATGTGTACAATACAAAAAACAAGTGATAAATGGCATACCTTTATAGCGTAGCTCGTGTACATGGAGAGGTCCCACCGGCTGTGCGCCCGTCCTGGCGGCATCTGACGCAGCTTCCGGTTGCGTCACTGGAGGGTGTCAGTCAGCCAGCTAGCGGTGTCTGTTGCCCAGCAACAGTGCTGCACGTCCGGGCTGTCATGACGACCGGGGATCGGGAGTACTGAGGAAGATAGAGACCATATGAAAATCCATAAAAACCGTGCACATATAAACATTGTAAGAATTATAAAGATTATAAAAACACCAGGCTTGCTGTATGGATGGTAATAATACAGCTCCAATGAGACAAGTTAGACTGATGTGGAGAACTACTCAAAATAACAAAACAAACATAACATAAAAAGTAAAGTGAGTACAAAAATAAGGCGGTGCGGGCCCTTGTGACATCGCTGTCAGTCGTGCTTCGCAGCGCGTATAGTGTTCAGTGTGAAGTGGCGAGTTTCTGGGTAAAGCTGAGTGGCTGGTCTCCGTTCTGGCATGGAGTGGTGTCGGCTTCTTAAGAATGGTGAACGCTGTTCTTTCTGTGTCGGTAGACTGCACTCGGGGAAGGATTTAGTCCCGTGGTGGACAAAGGATGAAGAGGGGGGGCTGGACACCCTGAGGTTAGATGAAGATATTAAATGGCATTCTCTCGTTGAGGCCATTGGGGCTGGTGGTATTCAACAGGTATATCCATCTGGCCTCCTTGCGCAACAGAGCTCCAGCTCTGTCGCCTCCTCTCAGACTTGGGGGGACCTGGTCTATGACCATGTGCTTGAACTCGTGAAGTTTATGGCCCCTCTCATGAAAGTGCCTCGCCACAGGCTGGTCTGAATGTTTGCCCTCATGGGCAGCCTTTATGGCCGACCTGTGGAGGGCCATTCTCTCTCTTACTGTTCTGACTGTTTTGCCAATGTACATCAGGTGGCAAGGGCACGTTGCTATGTAGACAGCATGTGTGGATAAGCAGCCCAGGACGTGGCGTATTTTGTATTTTTTGTCACCTGATGAGTTAGCGAATTCTTTAGTCACTATCATGTGGAAGCAGGTGGTGCATTTGGGGCATTTATAGCACCCTGGAGTCTTGGAGAGGAACATTGTGCCTGTTGGATTCTTGAAGGAAATGTCAGCGTGAACCACAAAGTCTCTAATGTTTTTGCCTCTAGTGTGACACACCATTGGTCTGGTGTGTTTGAACGTTTGAAGGCTCCGATCGGTGGAAACTATGGGCCACAGAGCCCTGGAGGCTCGGGGAATTACTGGGCTAGTAGTATTGAATTTTGCTGTCCATGGTAATACGTCCTCTGAGGTCTTGGGTTTGTGGGAAAGCAATTCAGATCTTGGAATAACCAGGATTTCTTGTTTTTGTTGCATCAATGACTCTACTGGATATCCTCTCTCTGCAAACTTTTGTATTTGTTCTTCCAATTCAAGCTCGGTGTTTGAAGTATCACTGCTAATGCGGGCGCCGCTCTGATCATTTGCGATCTGGGGAGGGCTTTTACTAATGCCCTAGGATGGTGGCTATTATATTTAAGCAGCGTGTTTTTATCCGTCGGCTTGCTATAAACTGATGTCTGCAGCTTGTCATCTTGAATGGAGACCAGTACCGTCGAGATAGTTGATTGAGTCAGTGGAATGCTGCGAGGTAACCCGGATGGGGGAGTCCCGGGTGTTGATGTCAGATACTAAGTCCTGAAACGATTTTTCACTGCAAGTCCATAAAAGGAACACGTCGTCTATGAAGCGTGCATATAGACGGATCTGAGAGGCTATGGCAGGATTGTCAAAAAACATGTGTTGTTCTTCACGGAACATAAACATGTTTGCAAATGATGGGGAGACATTGCTCCCCATCGAACAGCCTGTTAGCTGTAGATAATACTTTTTATCGAACAGGAAATAGTTTCGCTTGAGAGACAATTCTAAGAGCTTCAGGAACAGATCCTGGTCAATATTTTGCACATCTTTATCTCTTAGAAACGCTAACATTGCTTGCAGACCTGTATTGTGCGGGATGGAAGTATACAGGCTGCATACATCTAGTGTGCAAAGAATGGCGTTAGCTGGGACAGCCTCTACCTCTTAGAGCTTTTTTAGGAAGCTGGTTGTATCCTTGATATATCTGGATTGTTTGGTGATGAGTGGCTGCAGTATTTCATCCAGGAACAAGGACACGGGTTGATATAAGGACTCTTGGGCCGATATAATGAGCCGCCCTGGTGGGCGTTGCTGGTCCTTGTGCACCTTGGGGACTGTAATGGCACTTTTGGGTGGTCCTGAGTGAGGGCTTGCTTTAGTTTGTTAGAGATCACTTTTTGTTCAACTGCTGTTTTAAGTAGAGTATCCAGTTCGAGTTTGTATTCCTGAGTGGGGTCCTTAGGGAGACACTGGTAAGTCTGTGGTTCCGAGAGTTGTTGTAAGCACTCCTGTCGATAGTATTCGAGATCCAGGATAACTATGCCCCCGCCTTTATCGGCGGAGCGGATCACGATGTCACTGTAATTCCCTAAGTTCCTCAATGCCGTCCATTCCCCTCTAGTCATGTTGTAGTGATGAGGATTGTCTTTGTTTGTGCTGTCATATTTACAGACTGCTTCATCCAATAGCCTGGTGTAGGCTTTGATGGAGGGGTTCTGAGATGGCGGGTCGAAACTGGATTTGGATCTCTTTGAGATGAAGCTCTGATGGGGTTCTTTAATGGGGGCTACAGGTTGATTTTGGAAAAATTCTTTGAGTCTGAGTTATCTAGAGCAGGGGTTCTCAAACTATTTTGCTGTGGGACCCCATCAGGCAATAAAATGAATGACAGGACCCCAGCAAAATACTGCAGAAGGTCATCAAATCACATGTGTGGTCAGCAGACAGCACATACATGGCAGCATTGTGGAGTCACAACATGATGTGAGGAGTCTAATATTACAGACAATTCAACAGACTTTTCAGACTCCTTGAATAACTGACTGAGATAAGAAAAGTCATCAGCCAGATGATCAGCAACATGGAGTCGCGACCCCATGCTGAGAAAGCCGGGACCCACTTTGGGGTCAGGACCCACAGTTTGAGAACCGCTGATCTAGAGTATCGATACAAGTCAACTTTCCAGTCGAAGTCTGAGAAGGTGGTGGTGGGCGCAAAGGTCAAGCCTTTGTTGAGGACTCTGGTCTCTATTGGTGTCAGTGTTCTGTTGGACAGGTTGTATATTAAATTTGATTCTGGTTTTTCCGTCTTAGATGCTTTCTTGTTTTGGCCTCCCCTACGGGTGGTCTTCCTCTGCCTCTTGGAGGTCTTGCGGGCTTGGGGGTGGGGCCTAAAGGGGCACTGGTAGCCAGTATTGCACCTTCAGAATTGACGGCTCCTCCTTCGGTGTCACTGTTGGAGGATGCTGTTATCCCGGATCGGGCTTCTCGCCTTCTGCGCCAGCTCTGGGTAGTTCTTGCTTGGTAGGTGCGTTTTTCTTCTCCCCCTGGCAGCCACCTATAGACTCGGTTCTTGCTGTAGTCCTCTTTCATGATCTGGAATTTGTTGCGCTTGAATTTAAGCAGCTCTTTTTGATAATTTTGGACCTGGGTCATGAGTTTTGACATCCAGTCGTGGGCTGAGTCTTGTGCCAGGGTGGCACCATTGGTGCTCTCAAATGTGGCGATGGAGTCTCTAGTTTTACCCTATTCTTTGCCGGCTTCCTCTATTACGAGGATGATTAGGTCGAGACTGCACTTGTTCAGAATGCTTGTCCATTTTTTACAGAATTCTGGGCTGTGCCGCCCTATGGTTGGCATGTTTCTGACCCGAAAGCCTCGGGTATCATCCGTTCCCTGTAATAATCAGAGAGTGATACTCCATGTAGGAGAAAGTCTATCTCTCTGCGTTTAAGTTTAAGTAGTTGGTGATATAGGTCCTCGTTGGTGGGATGTCCATCAATCTGAGACAATTTATTTTTAAACAAGATCTTATCGGCTTCGTCGTCTGTGAAGCTCAATAAACTCATTTTGTCCAATTGTATCCCGCTGCAAGCAGCTTGCTCATTGTATTGAGCGAGTACCGGGGACTCCATTTGCAGGATGGGAGTAGCTCTCTGCTGTGGTGGGTGGTGTGTGTGCTCTGTTGGGAGCAGTGGTCCGTGCGGTTTGTGTGGATTGCACACAATGTACTAAAGGTACTAGACCTTATAGTTGATCCGGGTGCCCTGGCTCGGGAGGGGTTCTGGGTCCCCAATTTGGATAGAGAGTGTATCAGCCCGGCACTCCAGAGAGAACACAGTGCAGCTGCTGCGGGTGCCTTCCGGGCAAAATGGATAGACAGTGTTACCGAAACAAGCAGAGTCACTCCAGCGGTCTTGCGAAAAGCAAAAAGTTTTACTGTGATACGACGTTTCGGGGATACAGACACCCCTTCACGTATCACAGTAAAACTTTTTGCTTTTCACAAGACCGCTGGAGTGCCTCTGCTTGTTTCTGTAACACTCTCTATATATATATATATATATATATATATATATATATATATATATATATATATATATATACAGTTGCCGGCGGCGGCACTCCAACAATAAAAAACACACCAGAGGCAATGCAATTTCAAGCCGACGTTTCAAGGCCGTTCAGCCCTTTTATCAAGGTGCAAAAGAGAGTCTCTCTTTTGCACCTTGATAAAAGGGCTGAACGGCCTTGAAACGTCGGCTTGAAATTGCATTGCCTCTGGTGTTTTTTTTATTGTTGGAGTGCCGCCGCCGGCAACTGTATGTAAAGCTAGCACCCGCTGCTCTCGGAAGGCACCCCGGTCTATTGACCCAGTTTGTACCACTACCACAGCGCATCAGTCTGAGTGCCGCCTCGAGGACTATATGACGGACTAGCACTCACCCAATCGGGTACAGCTGCCCGCATGCCTTTGTAATATACAATACAACAGTGGGTTCCACGGCGTGGTTCCAAACACGGCACTGCAGGGGCTTCTTAAAAACAGGTACTTTATTTGCCTCATAATCTCAATGTTTCGGGGACAGAGCTCCCTGTCATCAGGAGGAGAACATACAACTGATCATACACTGTAAACACCTTAAATAGGAAACCCGGTGTTGCAACCGCCCGCCCACACCATCATTAGCCACGGCACAGCTCTCACCTGTGTGCGGCACCATTAGATGACAACAACGGTCCACACCAGATAGGTTACCAAGCAACTGATAGACGACGGCTCACATAGCTGAAGTATGACGTCACGCAGACACACCGCTGCTAGCTGATTACAGCACTGGGTGTTGCGCACAGGTGCCATGGCAAGCAAGAGACGCTGACTAGCATGGCCAACACTGAGAGGGCGCATGTTAGCTCACACACAGAGTCCCTATTCAAAAAAATACATCACACACAATATATATGGATCATATATATAAAAAATACAGAAAATAGATAATACACACATAGAATCTAGCCAAAAAGGACAGGAAAATACACACATACAGTATATGATATCACATAAGGCTCTTCCACGCAATCCTCTCATTTAAGCCTCTCGGGGAGACTGTATCCAGCCTATAGATCCAAGATGCTTCTAACCTGAGAAGTTTTTTATCCCGGTCTCCCCCACGAATGCTCTCTGGTATATGATAAATGATTTGGTATCTCAACGAACACAGTGAATGTTTACAGTTTTTAAAATGTAAAGCCACAGGCTGGTCATTAGGTTTCCCCATCAATGCTGCTTTAATAGCAGATCGATGAAGACCCATGCGCTCCTTGAATTTCCTGGAGGTGTTCCCTATGTAATATAGCCCGCAAGGGCATATGATGATATAAACTACATATCGGGTCTCACAAGATACAGCATGTGTGATTTTATATTGAAAACCATTGTGAGGATGTTTAAAAGTCCTCTCAGTAACCAAGTAATCGCAGGTTACGCAATTGGGGCATTTGTAACAACCCAGTTTTCTAGCGATGAAGCCAGAACATGGGTTGTATTCACTGATGTCAGAATGTACCAACATATCATGTAAGTTTCTGCCCCGCCTGTTGCAAGACAAAGGCCTCACCCCACTGAAGCACGACAGGTTCTTGTCAGTTGCTACAATAGGCCAAAGTGACTTAGTAGCTATAGGCAGAATCGGGCTGGAAATATCAAATGTGGTTACAAAAGGAAAGATATTCTCAACCTTTTTCATAGCAGGGCGGAGCAAATCCTCCCTTCTTAAACCAAGGACCTTCTCCTTGGCTAGTAGTAATGATTTCAAAGTATAACCTCTCTCATGGAATTTGGCCACCACCACATCTAACTCACTAGGCAAAAATTGCCAGTCACTACAAATTTGTGCCACCCTTACCATTTGTGAGTACGGTAATCCTTTCTTTAAAGGGGGCAGATGGTGGCTGCTGGCCACAAGTAGAGTGTTTCTACCCGTACTCTTAGAGAACACAGATGTGGAAATCTGACCATTGGAGAGGCTTACACTAACATCCAAAAATGCAATTACAGAGTCACTGCATTTGTATGTAAATGTAATAGGCATTATTATGTTAATTTCCTGCATCATGATTTCAAAATTGTCCACACCCCCATTCCAGAGCATGAATAGATCGTCAATGTACCTGCAGAACATCTGGATGTGGCCACTAAATCTATGCTCAAAAAACACTTTTTGTTCTAATTCGAACATATAAATATTGGCATAAGATGAAGAGACCGGCGCTCCCATGGCACATCCAGATGTCTGCAGGTACATCTTGCCATCAAATACAAAATAGTTACGTGTCAATATAAGTCTCAGAAGGGACAGAAACAAATCAATGTCAAAGTCAAATGTGTCAACTTTGTGACATAAAAAGTTGTACATAGCCAATAGGCCATCTTCGTGGGGAATAGATGTCCATTACACACAAAATTGTGTCCACAGTAACGTCTCCAGCCTCAGCAAGTTTATTCAGAAAACATGTAGTGTCTTTCAAATACATGGGTTGCATACACACATGCGGCTGTACCAACATGTTCAATAATTGGGATGTTGTTTGGTATAAACTACCCCTGGCCGATAATATAGGTCAGCCAGGGGGATCCACCATTTTTTTGTGGATCTTGGGTAATGTGTATAACGCTGGCACAACCGGATGCAAAACCTTCAAGACAGTACAACACTTACTAGTAATGATCCCATTATTTAATGATGTATCTAGAAAGCTAAATAATTCCTTTTGATAAAGTTCAGTGGGATTAAACCACAATTTACAATAAATATTTATCGTCCGCAAACTGGCGGTATACCTCTGTGCGATAATTAGATATATAGATATATAGATATACAGTATCTTGTATCACTATACCACCCCCCTTGTCGGCTAGGCGGATAATGATACTTTTATCCCTGCTAAGACACTGCAAAGCACGTTGTTCCTCTGAGGATAAATTCTATTGAAATACTTTATTAGCATTAGTATATTTGCTCATTGCGGTACCCAAAATTCTGTTAAGTCTTAAGAGCTGGCGTCTATTGGTTGCTTGGTAACCTATCTGGTGCGGACCGTTGTTGTTATCTAATGGTGCTGCACACAGGTGAGAGTTGTGCCGTGGCTAATGATGGTGTGGGCGGGCGGTTGCAACACCGGGTTTCCTATTTAAGGTGTTCACAGTGTATGATCAGTTGTATGTTCTCCTCCTGACGACGGGGATCTCTGTCTTCGAAACATTGAGATTATGAGGCAATAAAGTACCTGTTTTAAAGAAGTTCCTGCAGTGCCGTGTTTGGAACCACGCCGTGGAACCCACTGTTGTATTGTATATTACAAAGGCACGCAGGCAGCTGTACCTGATTGGGTGAGTGTCGGTCCGTCCAACCGTTATATATATATATACATATATATATATATAGAGAGAGAGAGAGAGAGAAATAGAGAGAAATAGAGAGAGAGAGAGACCAACACCATTGGACCGGTCTCACGATAAGCGCAGCCGCTATCTCCGCACAATATACAGAGTGCGCAGATAACTACCCTCCACTCCACGTAATCCTTATTAACAACTCTGTTTCCGTGAAAACGTCTTTAGAAATGACTTTCATTTATTCTAGAAAAAAAATATTGTTGGATTTTTTTAACACAATGAGAAGCATGGATGTTAAATACAACTACAGCTGTATGCGCTATACAAGTGGTTACATGGAGGTGTTAACATTGTAAAACAAAGAATATATTACGGAATATCGTAGATAACCAAGGAAACAATAATTGAATTAGAAATGTTAACCATGTTAAATTAGGTGGGCTTGCGTGGGTTAATGAGCTATTAGTGACTAAGAATTAAAAGACTATGATGCAATTACTAGCATCTGGAAAGAGGGAAGCTTGACGAAGAGATTGATATTGAAACAATACTCTGCACCAGTTACTGTGTTCCTGAATGTGACAGGGTATAATTATTGGGTATCTGCGACTTGGATCAACAGATGCTGTGCAGCAAGGCTCTCAGCTGTATTTACCACTGTATTTAAGGCACCATTAAGCCTAAAATACAAGTTTTATTTAATTACAAGAACTTTCTCAGATATATAAGTAGTAAGTTTATCAGAACTAAAAACATTTGATATGTAACATTTGTAATGTTCCTACACATAGCAATTATCTGTAATATCATTTAAATTATAATATCCAGGCTATATATAGCTGGTAACAGAGAGCAACAGTTTGTGCATAACAAATGTAAAGCAAATTTACTCAACTTTTGCATAACTCCCAACATGACCCTCTCCGTCGCCTGTGGAGAAACACCTTTCTTGTTAGTAAACCTGTTCAAAAACAGGTGATGGCAATCATACATTAAGAGGAAAGTCCAGCAGCAGAGTAGTTTGTCAATCATGGCATGGGTCATGTTGGGAGGTATGCATTTGTCAAGGTATAGCAACTTTAATATTCATTTTATTCATGCATCGGTCAGCACAGATAAACATTTATAGAATGTAGTCTGTAATCAGTGGTTAAAGTGGGAGGGACAAAGTGGAACTGACTTCCACCACCTCTAATAGTGGGGTGGTACTAATTTAACTTCCACTTTGGCCCACCACAGTAATTCTAGCAAAAAAGCATTATACAGATAGATCTAGATCCATCCTCATCTAGCCCTTTAATAGGATTAAGTGAGTAATAAGATTACTCTGCTAATCCCCTACTGCAGTGGTTCCCAAACTGTGTGCCATGGCTCCCTGGGGTGCCTCGGGACACTTGCAGGGGTGCCTCGGGTTGGTCGTCCAGGACCAATGCAAATTATTTATGATAAATTATTTCTGGACAAAACCAGTGCTGGTGGCTGCCAATCATAAAATCCTGCCCTTTACCACATAACTGAACCTAAGAAGCACATATAAACACCATCTACTTAATTTGATATATATTTTTGGGGGCCTAGGGGTGCCACGGAAAAATTCTGATACTCTAGGGTGCCGTGATTAGAAAAAGATTGGGAACCCCTGCCCTACTGTATTGTTCTATGTACTGTATTGCAACTGAGAACAATAAGCCTTGGTTCACCATGGCTCACTATGGCTATCCAGAGGAGACTGGCTGTGGAGGGCTCCATCTTTAAAGGGGTCTGAAAAACCAACCACTGGCCCCTGGCTCTGCCTAATTGGGGTGATTAGGTAGCAGAGGTAAAAGAGTTGCACTACCTCTCCAGGACCACTTTAAGCCCTGTATGTAAGTATATGTAATGGCTGCTGTGCCCTGGGATGCAACCCTGACCACACATTGCAGGAGGGAGCTGGTCAGCACATTTAAACATACATGTAATGTTATATATAATATATGTGCTGACTGCCTTACCAAAGTATCAGCAGTTCCGCCGTGTTTCATTGGTCTGCTGCAGCACAGGACAAAAGTGCTCAGCTTGTCTATATTCTATAAGCCCACCCACAGACTCATGTGAAACTAGCCAATGGGAGGCCAGGGATGGGTTAATCGAGAATGTAATAAGTATGGAGTATCAGAAGCACCTTGAATACATACTGAGCAAACTAATGGATAGTCTCTTGAAGCCATGGGCGGATCGGGAATTCACAGTCCCCTTTACACTAGGGTTGAGCGGGTCAGATTCTGTGGAAGTCGAGTCACATGGAACACTAGGGATCTGAGTACACGCGTGGTACAGTCGGGTGTTCCCATTTGACTCGCCTCCCACTTTGAGACCAAACATCATCATCCTGATGTTGGCTACTCGCAGGACTTTGTTTATATGTAAGGCGCCTCCACTTGCCACCATTTTAGGTAATACACACTGCTATATGCTGCGATATACTCTGTGGGCGTCTGGGGCACACTGATATTTATAATATAACTTCTGCCTCCATAGCCTCACGAAGGGCTAGGCTGTATACTGTGCACTGCTGACTCTGTTATATTATTAATATTAAACTATATGTGCTGTGTCAGGACTCCAGAGTCTTACAAGGGGCTGTGCTGCTCTATACTGTACTATAATAACTCTAAAGGTGCCCATACACGGTGCGATCATCGCACCCGTTATGGGCTGGATCACATCGCAACGCATGTGTTTTGCGTGCAATGCAATCAGAATGCAGTACAAAAAGTATGTGCAGCACACACTTTTTGTACTGTGTGATGCGATTCCCATGGGAGCGTGCATCGCATCGCACCACGTATGTGCACCTTAACTCTATCTCCTGCTCTATGCTGTGCTATAATAACAGCGCTGTTCCCAGCGTACCCCACTGTGCTGTGAATCTGCTGGCAATACCACAACACAAGTACTGTGGCACAAGTACTGTACTCCACCATGTATACAAGTACTTTGATCTACAGGCCATACCCCACTGTGCATACAAGTACTGTTACTCTGCAGGCCGTAGCTCACTGTGTGTTGTTCATAGCACACAAGTACTGTGGCACAAGTTAACGCAAGTTAAGGCTATCACTTTAGCCAATCAGTATCTTATTTTGTGCTGGTTCAAACAAAGCAAGTACTTCAACCACTAAAGCTACAGTCCTTGTTGCTGCAGGGCTTGGTTTGTTTAACTGTGAATGTCCTTTTTTATTAACCAACATAAGGGAGGGGGGGAAGGACAATTCTATGTTGCACCACCTTTAATTTCTCCAGTGTTTCATAGATATGTATGAAACTGCTGTGTGTTTTACTGTGAGCTGTCTTTTAGTAACCAACAGCTCATTACAGACTTTGGCCTAAATTGGATGAAAGCAATATTATTGGGGTGAATAATACTCTAGGGCCCAATTTATGTAATTGTAGCTTATTTTTTTTAAAGCTTTGAATAAAATCCAAATTCAAAAGCCAGCCTCAGCAATTTTGCAAATCCAATGCCGACCAATGAATCAGAGACATATCCAAATCTAGCAAAAAAGGGATGGCGCACATCTCTAATTTATACACCTACATCGCAAGCCTGCCATCCTATACCCCCTAATACACCCACACCAACTTGTCATCCTCTACTCATTCGTGCCAACCTACCACCCTCTACTACCCCTAACACACCCACACCAACCTGCCATCTTCTACCCCTAACACACCCACACCAACCTGCCATCTTCTACCCCAAACACACCCACACCAACCTGCCATCTTCTACCCCTAACACACCCACACCAACCTGCCATCTTCTACCCCAAACACACCCACACCAACCTGCCATCTTCTCCCCCTAACACACCCACACCAACCTGCCATCTTCTACCCCAAACACACCCACACCAACCTGCCATCTTCTACCCCTAACACACCCACACCAACCTGCCATCTTCTACCCCAAACACACCCACACCAACCTGCCATCTTCTACCCCTAACACACCCACACCAACCTGCCATCTTCTACCCCAAACACACCCACACCAACCTGCCATCTTCTACCCCTAACACACCCACACCAACCTGCCATCTTCTACCCCTAACACACCCACACCAACCTGCCATCTTCTACCCCAAACACACCCACACCAACCTGCCATCTTCTCCCCCTAACACACCCACACCATCCTGCTATCCTCTACCCCTAACACACCCTCAACACCATCCTGCTATCCTCTATTTCCTATAATACACCCACCCACCGGCCAAAGATGGCCCCTGGCGATCTGCCCTGTGGCTACTATTGCCAGTCCACACATGCTTGAAGCTATTTGTTGTTGTCAAACATAGTAAGCAGGCCTTACGGTCACAGTCTTCTCCTTGTACAAACTGAGCATGCTCAGGGTCTTAGTAACTGGAAGCTGTTTCTTCTTCATATGGGATTTCATTCTGCAATGACTTGTTACAGAATATTTGCATAGGTATGACACTGGGTTGCATGAGTGTGATCATCTCATGAATATTTAATCACTGAATTAGAATAAAATAAGATTAACAAAACACACATATACATACAAGAGACATACAGTATGCGCATATATTGTCTCTGTACATACAGTAGATTAGAATAAGAAAAGGATAAAACACAAGCATAAAAATCTCACATACATACTGTATACTACTTGAATAGGATACTTATACACTAATGTATAGTGTATAGTGTATAGCAGTGGCATGCGGTGCAAATCTGGCTCTGGTACTTGTCAGGGACTCCTTCGCTATTTACCTCACCGCATGTCCCCGGTGCATAGTGTGTGTGTGTGTATATAAATATATATATATATATATATATATATATATATATACCAGTTTAGGAAACAAATCCAATGAGGGCACTCACCACATTTGTATAATGAGAGAATTTTAATTATGGTACATCACCATTTTGTAGTCAGTCTACGTTTCGGCCACTAGGTGGCCTTTCTCAAGACAGGGCATCTCTAAGCGTCTTCACAGCTCATCCTGATGCTTGAGCTGTGAAGACGCCTAGAGATGCCCTGTCTTGAGAAAGGCCACCTAGTGGCCGAAACGTAGACTGACTACAAAATGGTGATGTACCATAATTAAAATTCTCTCATTATACAAATGTGGTGAGTGCCCTCATTGGATTCGTTTCCTAAACTGGTATATGATTGGGACAAACAATTTTCACCTTAGAGGTGCACCCCAGTGAACTTTCAAAGGTGGTCGTGAGTGTGGAGTCTTTGAATATTATATATATACTGTATATATATATATATATATATATATATATATATATATATATATATATATATATATATATATATATATATGCAGAGTTATTAAAATGTTATTTATGAGTTTACCTTCAGTATGAACATGGGCCTAAATCAGGCTGGTTTGCAAAAGCGAACTCGTTCTCTATTGGACAAAACCATGTGCACTGCAGTTGGAGAGAGAGTTATATTTGGGTAGGGTGCGTTCAAACTGAAATCTAAATTGCATTGTAAAAATAAAGCAGCCGGTATTTACTCGACACAGACACAAAAAAACTCACCCAAATCTATGTCCATCTGCACATGTTACATCTGCTCTGCCCCACCTGCAGTGCACATGGTTTTGTCTATTAAAGAAGGAGTTTTCTTTTGCAACCCAACCTGAATCACCTCCATAATAGCATTAGCTAAGGCCAAAATACAGTTTGTTCAAAGTTAATATTTTAAAATAATATTTAAAAAAAATTGAATTGTGTATGCAAAATGCATCAAATACAAATTGGTTAACAGATATTAAACATACTTAAGTAATAATATGAAGTCACTAGACACTGAAGCAAGTTATTCTGAATTGTAATTATTATTAGTTATAACACATGACCATAGACCAGATGAAACCGTGGTGCCTCAATGTCATTATAAAGTTATAAAGGATATAATACCGTACATTGCTAGAACATCTAGAATGATATGAGTAACCTTGGGTTATATTATATAAAAGAATTGACATTAATAAAGGATTAAATTGTAATCAGGATAAACCAATTTGATTATTTTATCATTTAAATGGATTTAAAACCTATAATTCCTGACCCTGCAGTTGGGTGTGTTTGAGGTTTACACTGCCTGTGAGGCTACAGCTGTGCTTGCAGAGTAGTAGGAGATAATCATTAACATTAGGAAATCTTTCAACTCCTCTGCTACCATTTCTTTCCCTCTAGTACTGTATTATTCTTTGACCTCACTTATTCTGTGGATGCTGGCGTTATTGATGTTGTAATACTGTGTATGCTTCAAGTCTGCAAAGTCTCTGTGGGCTCGGAATTTTAACTCACAAAAGTTCATCCCCTCATCAGGTTTTTGCCTGACATTTCCTAGCTAATTTCTTTTTAGGAGAGAAAGTTCATCACACAGCAGAGACAATGGGTGAGATTTAATAGGATGAGAGATTCAGAAAGTGAGAGGTTTTTTTAAAGCGGCAATCATTTACACTTCAAAATCAAACTGGTTTTGCAGTGCAAATGATTGCCGCTTTAAAAAAACTGGAGATTTCTCACCAAATCTCTCACTTTCTGAATCTCTCATCCTATTAAATCTCACCCAATGACTGTGATATAAGCAGGTGTATAAAGATTAACACTTTCAAAAACTAAGAACAATATGTGCTTTTCATTGCTGCTGGCAACCTTGAAGTGCCAATCATGTGTGTTCGCTGTTTTGTAAATGTATTTAAAGCTATTGTCTAAAACCAACACATTCAATTTTGGTCATACTTAAGGTGCGTACACACGGGGGAGATATATTGCTCAGTGTCTCCTTTTCATCAGCGACCAGAATCGCCCCCGTGTGTACACAGCTTTACCTACTTTTAAAAACGAGTTTCAGGGAGATTATAGTTGGTAGCAGAATTTTGCACAGCGCCCCATTGAGTGGGCATGTCATGCTTCACCCAAAATGGGCGTGTCTAGTTTAATATATGGAGAGATTGTGAAAAGAGATTGGGAACATGGCACCTAGAAGCGTGGGTCTCTACTGCTACATCTGAGAGGAATCTTGTAAAATGACTTATATCCAAATGTAGATGAGCCCCAAAGCAGTTAGTAGGAGCTACTATACTTGCTAAAGTGCTGGGAAATGGTGCTGATGATTCAATTTAAATGCATCTGTCTCTCATTCCTTTCCCCCCATAAATGTAACAGTGTAATGTGGGCTAGGTGTAATGAGGGAGATTGCTAGACTAATGAAGGAGATTGCTGCTATTCAGGGAGTCTCCTGAGGGTAGGCAACTATGATCTTGGTATTGCTTAAAAAAAAAAAAAAGCCAATGCAAATTTAAAAGTCCTGGCCTGGTGAGTGAAGAATTGCATTAAGGAGACGTATAAACCATGGACAGAGAGAGCAGGTATGTCCAAACTGTGGCCCTCCAGCTGTTGTGAAACTACTGTACACATCCCAGCATGCCTTGCCATAGTTTTAGCATTCCCTAATAGCAAAACTATACCAAGGCATAATGGGACTTGTAGTTTCACAACAGCTGGAGGGCCACATTTTGGAAATGCCTGTTGTAGAGAGACAAAGGGTCCGATTCAGGTTACGACCTTGGGCTGTGAAAAGCAGCCCTGACGATTATTGAATGACCGCACATGGGTACGGCACCAGTACGCATGCACGAGCCATTCGTACAAAGGGGGCCTGCGATGGCAAGCCATTGTGGGCTGCCCGCAAGGTGATTGACACCCTGCAGGCATTTGGGGTGGTAATGCTGAATTTTCCAGGAGTGTCCCATAAAACGTAGGCATTCCCTGGCTGTTGGGAGGGAGGGCTGCTGACGTCATCAACGGTGGCAGCGGGGCAGCGTCTACCTAAACGCCGGACTCCAATATCCCACTTCCAAGCAATCGGGAGCCGAAGTACCAAGAATCAACTCCTGTTGATTTTATAGCCTGTAAAATGGAAGTTAGAAGCTTTTTGGTTTGTACTTTATCTCAATCCAAAATGTAATTTCCTCTTTTGCAAAGTTATTTTCAGGTAGATGAATTTGTAATTAGAATCACCTAGCAGGATACTGTATATTTCAATGATAGCATTTGCACAGTTATCTACTGCACAGTTTGTGAATCAGAAGCTATTCACATTCAGGTCAGGATCACCAGCATTTGTGGGTTCCCCCCGTAAGTCTTGGCCCCTGATAGTGGACCTGTTTCCCTCAATACTCTCAGCAGTATTAATAAAAACACTTTTCAAGAGCATGAGAATAAGGTGGTTAGGTGTGTTGCGGGGGTGCACCGGTTAAGTGAGGAACAGTTGCAGGGGTGCTGTAGGTGCGGGACCGATGGTGGTGTGGTGGGGGAGGTATGGGTGTGTGGGTACTGCAGGTGGGTACATTAGTACCGGGGGTGTGGGAGTGTCGGGTGTGGGGTTGCTGCACACCTGGAGGGGCTGCAGTCTCCATCTGGTAAATCAGTTAGTATAGTAGTGCAGTATTTTTGGGCAGATATTGTTTTTAGTTTTTTTTGTTATTTATTTAATTATTCTGTGGCAGTGTATGGTGGGCAGGAGCCTAGATGGAGTTCCAGCCAGGGGGGAGGACTTCTAGTGTTTCAGAGGGGAGAGGGAGCAGTGAGCCGACGGCAGGCATAGGCCGCAGCTTCACACTGCCCCATCCAAGATGGCCACCTCCCGGGAATGATGGAAAGCCGGATCAGAAGTACGGCCACCCGCCACTAGGCTATGCAGGGGCAAACGCAGGAAGGGGGTTTCCAGAGTGGGGCGGAGCAAAGCATGGAGATGGACACGGTGAACCAGTATATGCCAGGTAAGTTAAAGTATTATAGATAGACCAAATGTATGTAAATAATAATAATAATAATATACACATATATATATATATATATATATATATATACATAACAGCAGTGTAGACCCCTAAGCATAGCAATGTATTGGGGCCCCTACCTATCCTCCAGCGGTAGGGGTGTGTGTGTGTGTGTGTGTGTGTGGGGGTGCTATGAGTGGAAGCTTTGATGTCGTGGTAGGGGGTATTATATCAACTGCTCAGCATGTAGGGCCTGGATCAGTAATTTCCACTAATTACCCCTTTACTGCACAGATGGTGGTAGATGAGGTTGGAGAAGGGGACATTGGGCTGAATGAAGGGGTCCTGATACATAACTTCCACTGCAGATATCTCCAGTTCCTGGAACAAGATTTCTTAGCTTTTAATGGAATTAAAAACTAGAGAATCTCGCCTACCAAATGGTACTAGGTTTCAGGAGGCAGAGCAATCTGCCAACGAGTATATAAAACTACATACCAGGTGTGTGTAGCTGGAGCAGTAACCAGCTGCTGAAAGGTTGATATCTCTGGTTCTGGTAACAGTTAGGGATGTACACCGGCCACTTTTCGGGTTTTGGGTTCTGATTACCTTGAGGTTTTGGGTTCTAATGGGTTTTGGCAAAACACCTCCTAAGTGTTTTGTGTTTGGATTTTTTGGGTTTTGGGTTCTGATTTTTTTGTTAAAAATGCATAAAAAATGCTAAAATCGCAGAATTTGGGTTTTTTTTTTCTCCTACGCTATATTGATCTCAATAACATTCATTTCCACTCATTTCCAGTCTATTCTGAACACCTCACACCTCACAATATTGTTTTTAGGGCAAAAGGTTGCACCGAGGTAGCTGGATAACTATGCTAAGCCACACAAGTGTGCGGCACAATCACGTGGCTCATGTAAGAGTGGCACTGCAGTGGCAGACAGGATGGCAGTTTAAAAAACTAGGCCCCAAAAAGACCCCTATCTGGCTTGATCGTGCACTGTTTACCATGTGCAGCCAAGGAGCAGTGGGCATTTCGTGCAGCACAGAGTTTGTCTGTAAGTGTGTAACTGTTTCGATCAGTTTAACATCCAACAAGACCCCTATCTGGCTTGATTGTGCACTGTTCACACAGTGCAGCCGAGGAGCAGTGGGCGATTGGTGCAGCAATCAATTACTCTCATTAGTGGAATGCAATCAGTTGTATGCATTGAAAAGACAAGTCCCTCATACAAATGACTCTCAGCAGTGGGCACCAGACCAGACAGGTAGATGAGGCAGTAGTAGGCACCACACGGTAGATACTGCAGTACTAGGCACAAGACCGTTAGATAAGGCAGTACTATGCAGTACTAGGCACCAGACGGTAGATACGGCAGTACTAGGCAGTGGGCACCAGACCAGACAGATAGATACGGCAGTATTAGGCAGTGAGCCCCAGACCAGACAGTAGATATGGCAGTATTAGGCAGTGAGCCCCAGACCAGACAGGTAGACACGGCAGTATTAGGCAGTGAGCCCCAGACCAGACGGTAGATACGGCAGTATTAGGCAGTGAGCCCCAAAACAGACGGTAGATACATCAGTATTAGGCAGTGAGCCCCAGACCAGACAGGTAGATATGGCAGTATTAGGCAGTGGGCCCCAGACCAGACAGGTAGATACAGCAGTATTAGGCAGTGAGCCCCAGACCAGACAGGTAGATACGGCAGTATTAGGCAGTGAGCCCCAGACCACACAGGTAGATACGGCAGTATTAGGCAGTGAGCCCCAGACCAAACGGTAGATAAGGCAGTATTAGGCAGTGAGCCCCAGACCAGACAGTAGATACGGCAGTATTAGGCAGTGAGCACCAGACCAGACAGGTAGATACACCAGTATTAGGCAGTGAGCCCCAGACCAGATGGTAGATACGGCAGTATTAGGCAGTGAGCCCCAGACCAGACAGGTAGAAACGGCAGTATTAGGAAGTGAGCCCCAGACCAGACGGTAGATACGGCAGTATTAGGCAGTGAGCCCCAAAACAGATGGTAGATACTGCAGTAATAGGCAGTGAGCCCCAGACCAGACAGGTAGATATGGCAGTATTAGGCAGTGGGCCACAGACCAGACGGTAGATACAGCAATATTAGGCAGTGAGCCCCAGACCAGACGGTAGATACGGCAGTATTAGGCAGTGAGCCCCAGACCAGACAGGTAGATACGCCAGTATTAGGCAGTGAGCCCCAGACCAGACGGTAGATATGGCAGTACTAGACACAAGACAGGTAGATAAGACAGTACTAGGCACAGACAGGCAGATACGTCAGTAATACTAGTATTGTGCACCAGCAGAATTTATAATAATTAATTTTATTATTAGGTACTGCTTGGCAGTGGCACCCAGTGGCACACATGAGTGCACAAGCAGCATGGAATTATTTTTTACAGTCTCACACAGCACAAGTATTATTTATTTATTTATTTATTAAATTAGATATAGCAGCCTAGTATGTACTTGTACTACTAGGTAGGTACACTTAGGCAGTAACACTGCCAGTGGCAACAGTGGACTGAGTAAATAACACTGGCAACCTCTATTCACAGTATTCAGTGTAGGCAGGCAGCACCAGTGGACTATATATAATTCAATTAATTATTAATAATATAGCAGTCTAGTAGGCAGAGAAAATAAACTACTATACTAGGTAGGTAGGCAGGCAGGCAGGCAGGCAGTAGCACTGCCAGTGGTCATCACAAAAGGTAGTTGTTATATTACACACCACCAGTAGCTTAATGCAGTGCACCAGCAGAATTTATAATTATTAATTTTATATTAGGTACTGCTTGGCAGTGGCACTCAGTGGCACACGTCAGTGCACAAGCAGCATTTAATTATTTTTTACAGTCCCACACAGCACAAGTATTATTTATTTTTTTATTAAATTAGATATAGCAGCCTAGTATGTACTTGTACTACTAGGTAGGTACACTTAGGCAGTAACACTGCCAGTGGCAACAGTGGACTGAGTAAATAATACTGGCAACCTCTATTCACAGTATTCAGTGCAGGCAGGCAGCACCAGTGGACTATATATAATTCAATGAATTTTTAATAATATAGCAGCCTAGTAGGTAAATAAAATAAACTACTAGGTACTAGGTAGGCAGGCAGGCAGGCAGTAGCACTGCCAGTGGTCACCACAAAAGGTAGTTATTATATTACACAAAAAGGAGAGGGAAAGACTAAGCTTGTCGTTCTTGTGGTGCACCATAAAGAAGTTTTTTATTTAAAATATAACTTTTGTTTAATTTATTCACTTAAAAAGCGACATATAAAACCAAAAACATACATATTGACAAATTACACAAAATTATTTTTTAAATTTGAGGAAAAGATTCCTCACGTAGTGAGACCCCAATGTCGAATTATCCTATGGTCTTTGTTTAGATTGTCACAGAAGTGCGTCTTACTGTGTAAGGAGTATATTGTAGACCTAGACAAATCAGTAAACTCTACCCATGTGATAGTGTTATATCTGAGTAACCGGTTGATTACAATATTGAGGTCTAATCCTCTGATATCTTGGGTACTCCAACACTAGTAGTAAAGGGTTGATTATAATGGGGAGATATAGTAATCTGATAGGTCTAGGTCTGCCGGGTTTAGAAGCAGTATTACATGTGTGCTAGATGGCAATAAATAATGGTAACTGTCTGGAGGGTAATCAGCTGGTGTGGTGAATATATCACTTTCTCAAATCACAAGTGCCACCCAGCTAACCTTCCAACAGACTGGTTTATAAGTAAATCTGGACAGTGCCGCAGGGTTGCGCACACTGTTGTGACAACAAATAATCAATAAACAATCATAAAGGAGGACAATGGGGTAAAATCTCTAGGTGGACACGGTCAACGCACGTGTCGCTGCTCGCTTCATCAGGACCATGAAGCGAGCAGCGACACGCGCGTTGACCGTGTCAACCTAGAGATTGTACCCCATTGTCCTCCTTTATGATTGTTTATTGATTACTTGTTGTCACAACAGTGTGCGCAACCCTGCGGCACTGTCCAGTGCCAGTGGGCGGTGAAGGCACGTGGGTTCACTGCTAACCGTGCCTCCCCAACCCCCCCCCCCCCTACCCTACCTATGTCCAGACAGGAATTGGTGAATATTCACCTACCAGGTCTGCAGATCAGGGACAGTTACAACCGCCGTCAGAGCGAAGGCATTACCCCGCTTGTGCCAGGACATTTGTCAGTATCAAGGGTGCGCTGTAATCCGGATCTGTCGGGGGTGACAGGGCTAGTATTTTAGTATTGTCTAGGGAATTGCAGTTTAAAAGTGTGCATTTTTACTGAGAGACCTCAAGCATTTAACTCCTTGGATGCTAATTCATTGTATGTGCATCATGAATATGCTATAATTTGGATCTCCTTGATTTACTTATAAACCAGTCTGTTGGAAGGTTAGCTGGGTGGCACTTGTGATTTGAGAAAGTGATATATTCACCACACCAGCTGATTACCCTCCAGACAGTTACCATTATATATTGCCATCTAGCACACATGTAATACTGCTTCTAAACCCGGCAGACCTAGACCTATCAGATTACTATATCTCCCCATTATAATCAACCCTTTACTACTAGTGTTGGAGTACCCAAGATATCAGAGGATTAGACCTCAATATTGTAATCAACCGGTTACTCAGATATAACACTATCACATAGGTAGAGTTTACTGATTTATCTAGGTCTACAATATACTCCTTACACAGTAAGATGCACTTCTGTGACAATCTAAACAAAGACCATAGGATAATTCGACATTGGGGTCTCACTACGTGAGGAATCTTTTCCTCAAATTTTAAAAAATAATTTTGTGTAATTTGTCTAATATGTATGTTTTTGGTTTTATATGTCGCTTTTTAAGTGAATAAATCAAATAAAAGTTATATTTTAAATAAAAAACTTCTTTATGGTGCACCACAAGAACGGCAAGCTTAGTCTTTCCCTCTCCTTTTTGTGCATTTAAATTTTCTTGTCAAAAGGTAGCACACCCCGTCAATACCACTAATTGCAGTGTAATCTATACTGGGGGCCTCTTCTGATATTCAATTATTACTACCTAGTGCGACTAGCCCAACTTTGTCTTTCTGTAGTTATTATATTACACACCACCAGTAGCTTTAGGCAGTGCACCAGCAGAATTTATATAATAATTAATTTTATATTAGGTACTGCTTGGCAGTGGCACTCAGTGGCACACGTCAGTGCACCAGCAGCATGGAATTATTTTTTACAGTCCCACACAGCACAAGTATTATTTTTTAATTAAATTAGATATAACAGCCTAGTATGTACTAGGTAGGTACACTAGGTAGGCAGTAGCACTGTCAGTGGCAACAGTGGACTGAGTAACTAAATAATATTGGCAGATTCAGTGCAGGCAGCACCAGTGGACTATATATATAATATAATTAATTAATTATTAATATATAATATAATATTACAGGCACAGCACAGCACCAGAGGTAGGCCCCAGCACAGAGGAGACAGTAGTACTACAGGTACACATTTAGACTGTTCTCCTAAGCAGAGAGGAGAACAGAGTACACAGCAGCACTGAGGGAGACAGCCCCAGCGAATAAAATAATTAATTACAGCACAGCACACCAGAGGTAGACCGCACAGAGGAGACAGTAGTACTACAACTACACAGTTAGACTACACAGCAGCACCAGCGATTAAAAAATATTGTGTTCAAGGTCAAGGTCAAGCTCAAGTTTAAGCCCCAGCAGCAGCACCAACACACCCTCTCCCAACCCACTACTAGACTGGAGTGAAGATGGCGGGCGCAGCAGCCGCTTTTAAAGCCTCACGAAATCCGGCGCCGGGCAGGGGGAGGGGGGGCTCCGGTGCCTAGCACCGGCGCTCAATCGCTCCCCCGCTCCCCAGGGAGGTCGCCCCGGCACTCACCTGTGTTACTCCACGTGGTGGGGTGGGGGTAAAGCCATGCGATTCAGCACTGGCCACCGCGATGCTCCCCAGGAGGGGGGGCCTTGCCAGGTGAAGCGATGCGGCTTGACGCTCCAGGGGGGGGGGGTGTGCTTGCCGGGTGAAGCAGCGCGGGTCGCCGAAACGCTCCGGGGTGGGTTGGTGGGTTATGCAGCATCCCCGAGTCGCTGCAGGGGGTGGGGGGGAGTTGTGACCGCTCACCTCCATCCGAGGGGGCAGCTCCAAACTTCCGCCCTCCAGTGGCCGGTGCCCTAGGCAAATGCCTAAGGCTGCCTAGTGGTGGCGCCGGCCATGGCACCGGGAGATGACGTTCTGACCACGCGGACGGACCCGAGTCAGGCGGGAATCTCTGAGCGCTGCTCGGAACCGGGCTCGGAATGATGACGTCCGTGGGGGCTCGGATCTCTGGAATCCGAGTCTGCACATCTCTAGTAACAGTAGAGACAAGCTGCTAGAGTCCATCAAAGTGGGAGAGCCCCAGAAAAACTCTAAGTCACACAGAACCTGAAATATCTGACTGGGAAGAGCAATTTACAGGCTTGGTTGGGCACCACTGCTTTGAAGTCAGATATCTCCGGTTCCCCAGGGCCGATTTTTCAAATTTTTGCACCCATGGAAAGAGGGGACCCTCAGCTTTCAGTCTCGTGTCCTTATATTCCTGGGGGGGTTTCTGGGTACTCAGAAACCCCCCTGCGTGCGCCACTGCTATTATATAAGAGATTTTGTTCCCATTAATTCTAATTATATACTTGTTACCACAGTTAATTCACTATAGTGAACCCTTTATTTGTTACCTGCACTCAACAACTATATATATATATATATATATATATATATATATATATATATATATATATATATATATGTGTGTGTGTTTATATATATATTAGAGATGAGCGGGTCCGGATCTTTGAGATCCAAACCCACCCGAACATCGCGATCCGAGTCCGGATCCGAGCTGATTCGGGAGTCCCCGCCCGATTCCGGACCGAAAACGAGACAAAACTTCATCATCGCGCTGTCGGATTCTCGCGGGATCTGGATTTTATATAAGACACACGTGCTCCCTGCCATCTTCACTCCATTTTAGGAGAGGGAAGAGGGTGGTTGGGATCTGTGCTGTGTGCTTTTGTTTGGTGCTGCAGTGCTCACTCAATTAGGGTCTGCACGCAGGGGCTGCTGACTGTACACAAATCCAGTGTATAGGGGCTGCAGGGGCTGTGTTCAGTGTGAAAGGGCCTGTGTCCAGTGTGACAGGGGCTGTGTCCAATCTACAGGGGCTGTGTACAGGTGTTGTGTCCAGTGTACAGGGGTTGTGTCCAGTGTACAGGGGCTGTGTCCAGTGTACAGGGGCTGTGTCCAGTGTACAGGGGTTGTGTCCAGTGTACAGGTGCTGTGTACAGGGGTTGTGTCCAGTGTGACAGGGCCTGTGTCCAGTGTGACAGGGCCTTTGTCCAGTGTGACAGGGGCTGTGTCCAGTGTACAGGGGTTGTGTCCAGTGTACAGGGGTTGTGTCCAGTGTACAGGGGCTGTGTACATGGGTTGTGTTTAGTGTACAGGGGTTGTGCCCAGTGTACAGGGGCTGTGTACAGGGATTGTGTCCAGTGTCCAGGGGCTGTGCCCAGTGTACAGGGGCTGTGTCCAGTGTCAAGGGGCTGTGTCCAGGGGCAGTGTACAGTGTGACGGCTGTGTCCAGTGTACAGGAGCTGTGTCCCGGGGCAGTGTCCAGAGGCTGTGTCCATTGTCCAGGGACTGTGTCCAGGGTGACGGGCTGTGTCCAGGGGCAGTGTCCAGTGTCCAGGGGCTGTGTCCAGGGGCTGTTTCCAGTGTGATAGGCTGTGTCCAGTATAAAGTAAGAGAAATAAATAAAAGTAATAAATAAAATAAATGGTGGAAGATCAGCAACCTGATAGAAGTGCTGAAGCTGCTACCACCAATCATGACAAGGCCGATGGTCAAAGGCTTAAAGGCCATGTGAAATCAAAGCAGAAATGTCATTTTACAAAGGTCCATAAAAAATCCAAACAGGTAAAGTTACCTACAGAGAAGCATAAAATTGGCAATATGCCATTCACCACACGCAGTGGGAAGGAAAGGCTAAGGCCTTGGCCTTTGTTTCTGACTGATGGTACAGTGTCTCAGAATGATGGTAGCCCTTCTGGTAGTACAATCAAACAAAGGAAACAAGGACAATTTCATCTTGCACCTCTTTATATTTTTTGCTCTTTGGAGCATTTCTCTTTTTTTGGGGTAGTTTATTAAACTGCCACCCTGTCTGCCCCTGCAGTGCCGCTCTGCTTCCAAGATGTGCCAGGTTGGAAGTGTAAAGTCCACATGTATGTGATGCCCACTGCTGTCGCTTAGCTTAGTCATCCAGCTACCTCGGTATAACCTTTTGGCCCAACTACAGTAAATTAAAACAATTTTGTGAGCTGTGAATTGATCAAAATTGACTAAAAATGAGTGGAAACTAATGTTATTGAGGTCAATAATACTTTAGGGGCAAAAACAGGCCCAAATTCTGTTATTTTAGCAATTTTTAGCAATTTTTTCATAAAAATCCAGATCCAAAACCAAAACCCGCAAGGGTGGTTTTGCCAAAACCAATCCAGATCCAAAACATGAAGGGAGATCCAGATCCAAAACCAAAACCCGAAAAAGTGGCCGCCGCACATCTCTATATCATATATATATATCTATATATATATATATATATATATATATATATATATATAGACAAATCACAATAGAGGGCACTCACAAGGTTTTCAAGCTGCACGGCGGCAGACTGGCAATAAATATCACAACTGACACAAGTAGATGTGAGTCAACGTTTCGGGCTGGTCGCCCTTTATCAAGACATAAAAAAAAGGTGTACAGTACTTACATTTATAGGTGCAAACAAGGTCAGTCAAACTGTGCTCCCAGTTTGACTGACCTTGTTTGCACCTATAAATGTAAGTACTGTACACCTTTTTTTTATGTCTTGATAAAGGGCGACCAGCCCGAAACGTTGACTCACATCTACTTGTGTCAGTTGTGATATTTATTGCCAGTCTGCCGCCGTGCAGCTTGAAAACCTTGTGAGTGCCCTCTATTGTGATTTGTCTACATCTCCTGCCGCCGCGCATGGACAGAGGGACACCCAAGTCTTTGTTACCTTCGGATTGAGTGCCAGGATTTCTACTATATATATATGGTACTTGTGAGTTATCCGGGCGTCCGATTTTTTGATTGTATGCCTTAAGTTAAGGCATACAATCAGATGCGATGCGATGCGATATCGCATCGCATCGCATGCGACCATCGGATGCGATGACCCGATTTTTCCATAGGAATCAATGTTAAAATGATTCCTATGGAAAAAGGGGTCCTTTTCATACCCCTACTATCCAAGTGGGCATGGAGTTGGATATAAACCTGTGGCGAGCGTAGCGAGCCACCGAGCCCGAAGCGTGGCGAGCGAAGCGAGCCCCGCGAGGGGACGGTATTCCGTGTCCCCTCGCGGGGCTCGCTACGCTCGCCACGCTTCGGGCTCGGTGGCTCGCTACGCTCGCCACAGGTTTATATCCAACTCCATGCCCACTTGGATAGTAGGGGTATGAAAAGGACCCTTTTTCCCATTGAATTCCATGTTAAAATGGACTCAGTCCATTTTAACATTGATTCCTATGGAAAAATCGGGTCATCGCATCGCATCGCATCGCATTGCATCCGATGGTCGCATGCGATGCGATGCGATGTCCCGATCCGACCCGATTTAAAAATCGGACGCCCGGATAACTCACAAGTACCATATATATATATATATATATATATATATATATAGAGATTCCTGAGGCGGCACTCCAAATTGGCTTGGCTGTAAACAGGTTGATGGCTGGTGCCTTCCTGAAGGAGCGGTGTCCCGGTCCTAATGTACACAGGTCGGTGGGGGCGGCGGCACTCACGCAATAATAACACAGAAACCAGCAAATATCTTGCCAACGTTTCAAAGCCGTGTGGCTTCTTTATCAAGGCATTATGTGAAGAACACTGGCAGTTTCTCAATTAGTTTAGTAAAACCATTCAGATGCATGGAAGAAGGGGGGGGGTGATACTAAGAAAAAAAATGCATTGTTTCCTTCAGCACACTGAATGGCATTAGTAACCAGTCTTGCAAACTACATGATAATAGAATTCATAGATATATTAGTTACATATATTTGCGCAAATGTATGTAAGCCCGAAGACGTTATAAAGGCTTCTCTGTGTATTGAGGGTCCCTATTGCTATATCTAGGTTCGGGTTGTGAAACCCCCCAAAAATCAGCATAATGCAGAAAACCCAGAGTAGCATACCAGTGAGATCTAAAGTGTTACTAAATACAATTTTTAGGAAGCCAGAGCTATATGCAAAAGGAGATGCAAACATAACAAATGTCATTAAAATATTAAAGATATAGCGTTAGTCAAGAGATTAGTAGGTGTTAGAATGTAAGAGGTTGCCACCTTGGAGCCATCCAGCCACACCAACCCAGGGGAACCGTACTCCACACCCATGTTAGCCTTTTTGGGTCTATAATTAAATAGCATGATAATGGCTCCTTACTCAAATATATCCAAACTAGGATCTACTTTGCTGAAGCAACCCCATAACGCTCCATATGGCATTTCAGGACAAGCATCTGCCAACCCAATCACTTATACAGAAACATTTGTGCAATGTACTTCACTAAGGGCCTTATTCTGCTTGGTGCAGTCCGTTCCGACTGTGCGGACATTCTAAGAACACACGCCCAGAGGTCGTCCACATCCTTTCGGATGGACTCTCTAAGAAGAGGGAGTGTCTTCGGACTACATCCAAACGTGCGTGAGCGGTGGGAACACAAAGATTGTGCACGGTCTTACAGCATCCGAACGGACGGGAAGCTGGCCGCGATTCGGTGTATTTCCACAAACCTCACTACTCTATTCGGAACTCATGCATCTGCAACATGATACACTTATGCAATTAGCCAACCTCATAAAAAATGGATTATTTTTAAATGTAATCAATTAATTCCTAATTGATACTTAAACACATTACTAGCACTTTAGATTAACCCTTACATCATGTTAAGTGGTATTACTTCATTGTTGCCCCTTTACCTGTCTTAGTGGTTCCAATTGAACCTGTGAAATGAGTGTAATTAATCACTAATGAGTAGAGGAGTTGATTGTATTGTGGTCAGCTGAGAGTGCTTCAGGTGCGGGCGTACCAATTGGGCGAACCGAATGCCTAGCGCATGAACAAGTGCTCTCCGCAAACTGAAACTTGCTTATGGACACCGCATATTTCATGCGAGTTGGTTCGCTTGCAGTCGGTGTCCTGTCCGAATGCACGCCTACCACAGTTCGTGCACTCCCACGTGTACGCCCAGATTCACGCCCAGTTTTTCCCACTTTGAAACCGCGCCCTTGTGTACGGCCGCATGACACCCATATTACGCCCATATTTCCCGAGTCAATTCGGTGCACATTTCTGGACGGTATTGGTGAGAACGAGTGCGGAGACACTACGTTGCACATGCGCATTGTGTTGCCTACGCGTGCGCAGACGGCTAAAATGCGCCCTCCGAAAGAATTCGGAACAGACCGCACCTGGCAGAATAAGGCCCTAAGTGTGGGTGTGCAGTAAGCCAAACTGAGCTTAGGGCACACCGCCTCCAGCCCCATTGCCCGCGTTTCTGGCTTGCAGGGTGCCTGGACTCAGGAGACCGGTGTACAGTAGTTTTCACGTGCTCACAACCCCACCCCCCTGTGTGTGACATCACATGAAAAGGAGACGGAGCCATCACAGGACATTGGAAGCTCTTATTACAGTGCTGCTATACTGTATGCTCAGAATAATGAAACTCTAAGATGTAATAAATGCATTCATTTCTTTTCTGCAACATGATATATGGTTCTAATTATTGACCTTTGCTAAAGCAACTACCAGGTTAACAGTAGAATCAACCTAATGTGCTGTTAATATGTAAAATGCTTAAGTACAAAAGTACAAAACTTTATTATATATCTAAGCACAAAAATAATTTTCACAACCACCTGCCAATTTTAGATATAGTCAGTGGCGGTTTTTACCTATGGGCTGCAGGGCTGCAGCCGCCCCAGTTAAAATCCGCCACTGTCTCTGCCTAAAGTGAAGCCAGATGCAGTCTGTGAGACTGCACTGGCTTCACTGTGACTGGCAGTGACTTCCTATTGGAAGTCTGGCCTATCAGTCATTCAAGGCATCCCATCAGGAGGTGTAACCTCCCTCCAGGATGCCTCTCTCTGCGCAAATGCGCGGCAGCCCCCAAAACGGGTTCTGCACATGTGCAGTACCGCGGACCATACAGGGCATGCGCTGGACCCGGGAACGCGGTCAAGCCTCCAGGGGATGCCTTTGCTTGGGCCAGCGTATGCGCAGTATGTATGAAGTTTATGAAGTTACTGCGCATGCGCTGGCCATGTACAGGGGACAGGGGTGTGCGAAGTCTGGGGACAGCGGCAGTGGCCGGGGATGGCAGCGGCATCGGAAGCCGAGGGGTGCATTGCGGCAGCCCCCCTCCTCCATAATGGTAAGAGCCGCCACTGAATATAAATATTTCTGCATACAGTAAGGGGTAGGCTGACGTATTTCTAATACATGGACATGTGATTGGGACCCAACTGTGGTATATAAAGCATATGCACTGCAAATCTACTAGATTGTATGCGTCCTCCGACCTTTTCATACCCCCACTATCCACGTCGGCGTGGAGTTGAGAATAGAAAGTGTGGCAAGCACAGCGATCCACCGAGCCCGAAGCGTGGCGAGCGCAGCGTGCCCCGCGAGGGGACGCGGATACCTGTGAAGCCCGCGAGGGGACGCCGATACCTGTGAAGGTATCCGCGTCCCCTCGCGGGGCTTGCTGCGCTCGCCACGCTTCGGGCTCGGTGGATCGCTGCGCTCGCCACACTTTGTATTCTCAAGTCCACGCCGACGTGGATAGTGGGGGTATGAAAAGGTCGGAGGACGCGTAACGCTGCCCCTCGCGGGCTCGCTGCGCTCGCCACGCTTCGGGTTCATGTTTATAGTGGGGGGGTGGCGTAGGGGTGCATTTCACATTGTAAGCACCCATTAGGGTGCTTATACAATTTTTAATCGCATCGCATTGTATGGCATTGTATGCCATACACAATGTCATACAATTTTTTAAATTGTACAACATCGCGCGATATCGCGTCATATCGCATAACATCGCATGCCTTATATACCATCGCATGTCTTATATAATACACAAGTACCGAAGATATTATTTTAGGATCCAAACTTAATTCATTGTTGCACCGTTTGTCACATAAAAGTTAAACCTGCAGTGTGGAATCGCCACGCCACCGCTTCGACACTGCATTTTCATGAGCTGCAGGAGATAATTAGACGCATGACTGGGGCGATGAGATTGCACAAATCACCACGTATGTTGCATGGGGCAATTGGTGCAGCCATGATGAGCGTGGTTACATCTTTAGCTCCATAACCAATGAATGCCAGCAAACAATGCCTTTGCAGTGAACCCATCTGTGTGTTGAGTTCCTACTTGACCTCGGTCATTGATAGGTCTGAAAGTCTAAAATGATGGGAATTTCAAAACCACATGATGCAACCATGAGGATCGGATATATGCAGGGGCTGGCTGGCAACTTTTAGCCTAGGGGGCAAGTCCAGAGCACTGGCCCATAATCAGCCAAGTCACCGACGGAAGGAATGCTTTTGCGCGCCGTAGGCGCGCCGAAAAATTAGGGGTGTGGCCTATCATAAGGGGCGTTGCCTGTACCATGATTGTATTGTGTACCTGCAGATTGCACATTTTAGCGAACCTTGTAATACCCATTACACATAAAGCCACATGCCGTAATGCCAATTACACATTATGCTGAACACCATGATGCCAGTTACACATTACGCCCAAACACTGCGATGCTAATTACTCAATACACCGCACACTGTGATGCTAATTACACATTATGCTGCACACCTTGATGCCCATTACACCCCATACTGTGATGGCAATTACCCAATGCTCCCCACACCGTAATGTCCATTACGCCCCATACCATGATGCCCATTACACCGCACAATGTGATGTCCACAATGCCAGATATGCCCCCACAGTGCAAGATATTCCGCCACAGTACCAAATACACATATGCCCCCACAGTGCCAGACACAAATGCCGCCACAGTGCCAGATATTCTGCCACAGTGCCAAATACGCAAATTCCTCCACAGTGCCAGATATGCCCCCAGAGTGCCAGAGACACATATGCCCCCACAGTGCCAGAGACACATATGCCCCCACAGTGCCAGAGACACATATTCCCCCACAGTGCCAAAGACACATATGCCCCCACAGTGCCAGAGACACATATGCCCCCACAGTGCCAGAGACACATATGCCCCCTCAGTGCCAGAGACACATATTCCCCCACAGTGCCAAAGACACATATGCCCCCACAGTGCCAGATATGCCCCCACAGTGCCAGAGACACATATGCCCCCACAGTGCCAGAGACACATATGCCCCCACAGTGCCAAATACACATATGCCCCCACAGTGCCAAATACACATATGCCCCCACAGTGCCAGACACATATGCCCCCACAGTGCCAGATACACATATGTCCCCACAGTGCCAGATACACATATGCCCCCACAGTGCCAGATATGCCCCCCACAGTGCCAGATACACATATGCCCCCACACAGTGCCAGATATGCCCCCACACAGTGCCAGATATGCCCCCACACAGTGCCAGATATGCCCCCACACAGTGCCAGATATGCCCCCACACAGTGCCAGATATGCCCCCACACAGTGACAGAAACACATATGCTGGGGTGAGGGAGGGGGGGGGGGGAGAACGCTTACCCACTCGCTAGCTGCGGGCCGTGCTGCGGCTGGATCAGCTTCTCCAGCCCTCCTGCGCTGGCCGCGGCTTCCAGAACACGGCCGCGGCTACAGGAAAATGGCCGCCGGCCTCCTGCACTGAGAACATGTCCTCAGTGCAGGGGGCCGGCGGCCATTTTCCTGTAGCCGCGGCCGTGTTCTGTAAGCCGCGGCCAGTGCAGGAGGGCTGGAGAAGCTGATCCAGCCGCAGCACGGCCCGCAGCCAGTGGGTGGGTAAGCGGCCCGGGGGGCATATGGCACTCTGCCCCCCGGCCCAGCCCGCCCCTGGATATATGCATATGGTGATTTCTTTCTCTAAAGAGAACAGATTATTATATTTCCGGTTCCAGTTGTCACAGCCATTCATTATTACCATCTAACAACGTTGACAGGGGATTCTATTTGCCCACTAGTTCCTTTTCCTATACTGCTGCAAGTTGAAATGTCAGATGTAAACATTTCCTTTAACAATATAATCTATTCTCCCCTGCATGCAATCAATGTTATTTTTCACCTCTTTGGTTGCTTATTATAACCTTGGAAATGAGTGTCTAAGGGGGTTGTAATATTAAGCTGACACTCATTTAGGGAAATTTACAGTACTATAATGGAATGTGTACAAATGTACCCCTTTGCACCAATTTGCGTCAGTGATCCGCACAGTGGCAATTTTTAGAATCACAAAATGCAGCACCTTTACAAATGTAAATCACTAGACCATCAATAGAACTCAGACTCATTTCTCCATAGACTTCAATAGGATCTGCAAATTTACAACCATTGGGTATGAGCGATTTCAGCCGCAAATTCACTTTAAAATGAGAATGGCAATAAGGCACATTTCAATTCGTGTTTGCTGTAGCATTGCATGGATCAGTCAGATCTGTGCGATGCTTCTATGTGTAAAAATAAGAAAGGGTTAAAAAAAACAAGTGGGGTCATGCTGATTTGCCTGTTTCCATCATAGGACTCAATGTTATTTTCATGATGGGAACCACCATGGAAGTCAGTCTTATACAGTATTTATGACCATAGGCGAATCTAGGTCTGGGGGTGCACATGACATGGGGCTTTCCAACAAGCCCAGCCCCGTGTCTCTAGCCCCCTGGGAACCGGAGATACTGCCAGGCAAACCTGGAAAGTTTTCCCTATAGGATAACATGGGACCCGCTAATTCCGACCCCCACCCAGTTCAACGGCTGCCAGTTCCCCCTTCGGCATCACTGAAGCTCGAAGGTTGATCAAAGTCGAACCCAAATAGCTTGGCCTTCAAACTGATACCAGGCTGGTTCCATATGGGTTAATTGGTTCCAGGGATATTGAGGTTAAACCGTTTTTTTAATTTCTTAAATGTAATTTTATGACTGTTTATGTTCTTTGAGGGCAGATTTCTCTGGAACCAAACAGCCCAGTTAATCATTCTAAGCCAACTCAATATGATACTGGTCTCATGTAAATGGGTCAGTTGGTTCCAAAGATATACTGTAGCTGGTTGGTTAAAGGGGGGTAGGGAGAGGGGAGTGGTTGTCTCTCCCCCTCACACCAGAAAATGCAGGTGTATAAGGGGTCAGCCTGGGAATGTCCCTGCATGATCCTGGGACCATATTCCCTGGTAAATCCCTGCATTTTCTGTTGTGAAAGGGGTATTATTTCAAACAGCCGTGACCTGCAGTGCTCTGAATACAGCCAGGCAGCCCCCTGCTCTCTGCCCAGCTGTCAATGACTGTCACCCCTGCAGCTTTTGCTCCATTTCTTCTCTTTGCTTTCACCTCAGCCCGCCCCCCCTTTAATCATGTGGTGCCGGCGCCCGGCATGCTCCCCCGACGTCACGCACAACAACAGCGCGCACAATATTTCAAATGTCCACTCAGCTAGAGGGGGCACCAGGAGGGGAGTGGGAGCGTGCTCTGCTCTGCGCTCTGCTCCTCTCCCCATAGAAGCAGCTGCACCGCTCTCCATCTCTCCCTGCAGCAGCAGTGATGGCTCATATAAAAATTTACAGTAAGTGGCACTTTGGGGGGCATTGCTTAAGGGATGCTACAAGTGGCGGTATGTGGGGGCATTACGCATAATGTGTGGCTTAATGTGTAAGGGACATTACGGTGTGCAGCATCATGTGTAAGGGGCATTATGTGTGCGGCATCATGTGTAAGGGCCATGCCTCCTCCCCATGAGACCACGCCCCCTTTTTGCCGCGCGGCTGCGCTGCGCAAAGGTCCCCCTGCTATTATGTCTAGGTCTAGGACCACCCATTACCATAATTCTAGATTCACCTATGCCTAGCAACATGCAAAAATCAAGATTCTTGTAACTGTTCCTCTATAGCTCAATGCATTGTCTATGGCTATTTTTTTGGAAATACATTAGAAAAAAATAGTTTTGTGTGAAAGAAATTCTATTTATTTACATTTAACCAAGCTTCAGTAAAAACTTTTTATATTTCAGATTTGCTTCACTCCAAGAAGCCTCAGCAATTACAGACCAGCATGCATCACTCAGCAACAGAAAGCTAAAGAGGTGGTTTAAAATATAGTGATTTTTTTCCCCTCTAGCTAACATTGCTGTTATTTAGTAATGGTTGCTCGGGGTTAGGTGGCTGGTTTGGAATTTAGTCAGGGAATCATTAAAGCAATGTCAAATTTTCGAAACCTTTTCAAAAAATATCTTCACTTCACCTGAATTTAGCTGTGAGTTTTTGTCCATTTTGGTGGATTTGGCAGTAAGTGCTCCTACAGTAGCTTTATGAAATCTGGTCGATACGTTGACATAATCATATGGTTGACAATGCAATGATTTTTACTTTTTCCTACATCGCCATCCATGTAGACTTTGATCAGGAATTTTCCCATGCGAGGCAATATGGTGCACAAATTTGAGGTCCATGTGCTGAAATCTACAAATGTAAACTAAAAAAAACCATAACTAATCCACGTTGACCTTTTCTTGCATCTATCATGTCGACCATTTGGGGTTGACATAGGCATTGTCGACCTTTTGACTGTTGACCCTTTATACCTAACTAGCTGTACTCCATCTACACGACATAGTAGTATCATTGTTATGCTGCTGTAGCTTTATTCCTTCTGCAGATTGTGGACTTACAATTACAGAGCAGGATGGTATTCCAGGGAACATTAAAGCAATAACAGATTATTATTATCTCTATAATATTGCACCTTTCTAAAACCATCTCATTTAGCAACATGTAATTTTTTCCACATCTATTCAATACCATACTGGCAGCTATGACAACGAAACAAACCCCTGATAAGCCGCGGCTCCTGCCAGGTTACCAGAGCTAATCATACCCAATCGAGCCTATTAACCATGATCAGCGATTATGGGTAATAGGATATCCCTTTATGTGTTCAAATAATATACTGTATGTTCTACTGATTCATCTTAACAGTTCACCAACCAATTTACAATACACTTTATACCCTATATGTTTTGGGTCAAGGCTGGCTGCCAAGGTGAGTCTGACTTTTGTGAAAGGAAACCTATAAGCATGCAAGTAAATCTTGATTCAATTGGGATAATTCAATTGGGATACTGTATTTTGGAAATGGTCAATGATCTCCCTGACAGACACTGTCAATGACCAAGTCATCTAAAATACCTCTCTACGGTATCTGTTTCTGAGTACTTACCGTATCTACTCGAGTATAAGTCGACCCGAATATAAGCCGAGGCACCTAATTTTACAAAAAAAACCTAGGAAAACTTATTGACTCAAGTGGGACCCTCACTCGAGTATAAGCCGAGGGGGGGCTATTTCAGCATAAAAAATGTTCTGAAAAAGTAGGCTTATACTCGAGTATATATCATAGGTGTTTAACTATCCTTCACCTTTTGCTGATATAATTATGCCAGCAGTGTTGAAGGGATGACATGAACATGTGATACCACACAGAGTTTGGCAGGTTTCCAAGGTGCTTCGTAACATTCAATAAGTTTTCAAGATGATATACCCAAAAAAGAGAAAAAGTTGCAATAGTGTAATACTGTTAGCATAAATGATACGATAGCTCTAAGTAACATCAGTATAGACTCGTACCGGATTTCTCAGTCTACATATCAAGCAGACAAAAGCGCATAATGTGAGAAACAATAAATGTCACCAAAGATAGATTCTCCCTTCTATTCTCCTCCTCGGATTGGATAGTGTCTCAAAAGCATAAAACAGACATCATGGTGCAGTATATACGCTTTAATAAAACACAATAAAAACAGATATATACAGCGATCAGAATCATGGGACTCTCACCATTCAATTTTAAATGGTGTTCAAATAATCTTCAAATAAATCAAGGGTTTTAACATAGTACAGGAGGGAAATTTTCTTCAAAGGAAAAGAAGTAATAGAACACGAGGACATGCACTGAAACTGAAGGGAGTTAGGTTCAGGGGAAATGTTAGAAAAAATTATTTCACAGAAAGGGTAGTGGATAAGTGGAATAGCCTCCCATCAGAGGTGGTAGAGGCTAAGACAATAGAACAATTTAAAAATGCTTGGGATAAGCATATGAATATCCTTACAAAGAAATAAGAATTAAAAAGGGTTGAGATTGCCTGAAGGATAAAAAAAGGGGCAGACTAGATGGGCCAAATGGTTCTTATCTGCCGTCAAATTCTATGTTTCTATGTTGTTATTCCAAACAAGCGTCCATGGATGCTGAAGTATGGCAAGAGGTCCCTAGAGTACTTTCACTGCTTTTCCAAATGGCCATGTACATGCACATGGGAGCTCATCTAAAAACAGCAGCTTGGGCTCCAATGGAGGCCCAATGTTTTTTATATAGCACATATTTCTCAATAGGACTAAAAGTACTTTACATGTGCTGTTAAAAAACTTGAAGAAATCTAGAGTTAAGGTCTATTGAAGTACAGTATGCGGGCAAGCAAGCTCCATAGTTAGAGCCACGAAACTAAAAACTCAAACCGCAAATGAATTAAGGGAAACACTAGGTACTGCTAATAGTCTTTCATCTATAGATCAAAGTAATCAACCAGTGGCCGATGGTCACAATACCGGAAAGATCAAAATACTGACATCGTCAAAATTTCATACATAGGTGGACATGGATATCCTATACATGTACCGTGTCCCCTCGCATGTCGTTCAAAGAAAATAATCATGAAAAACCCGACCTTTTGCCCTGTCAACATGTTAAATATTGGTATTTTGACTGTGTCTGCATTTTAACCATGTCGGCATAATGAATGTTGGTATTTTGACCGTCAATCAATGTTGGACAATATTTTAAACATTGGGATTTTGACTTCTTTAGGTCTCATTGATCAGGGTTATGTAGGGATTTGAAAGTTATTAAGCCAATCTTGACACAAGTTTGCTATTTTTCAGGCAGACAGTAGAGAGCGTAAATAATGGGTGTTATATGGCTGGAATTGAGCTGGTTAATTAAGGAATATTAGGCAATTATCACTCTACTGCACATTTACTGTACTTGGTCTAATTGTGAAAAAGGTAATTTATTTTTGAACATATTGACGTTTATAAAATCACTTATTGTCTATTAACAGTGTATGTTTTCTTATTTCTTGAAAGCAATCGATATTTAATCTGTTGGGCAGTTGTTTGAATTTTACATATCTGTTTACCACTAAGGAACATTTAACAATTGTCACTTGACAGTGCATGTTTTTGTATAGCCTGAAAGCAATTGGGACCTAACATCTGTACAGTTTATAATTTCTGTTGTATTTTCTCATGCAAATTGCTTGATTTACTCCTTGCAATACTTGAAGAATTTTTCTGTGGCACCTGTAAAAAATAATATTATTAGTGAGAATATAAGAAGGATTTAATTGTGACTGACACCTGATGATGAGGTGTCAAGCCACTATCCAGGACTACATCAAGATTCCGCACATATTCAGTATTTTGTAATTCTGAACCCCAAGTGTAATGGCCCATACACACTAGAAGATTATCTTTCCAATCTGGCTGGTTGGAATAAAACTCTGGAAGTTGTTGGGAACAATCTACATAGTTACATAGTAGTTAAGGCTGAATGAAGACTTGCGTCCATCGAGTTCAACCTTTAGCGAGTATGATCTATTAGCTTCATCCCTTGTTATACGTAATGTATTCTGATATCTTGACAGATTATGATTATTGTTTGTAACCCTGGATGTTTTTAACCAATAGATGTCTCTCCAACCTTATTTTAAATGTATTAATTGTGTCTGCCGACACCACCTCTCCAGGAAGAGAGTTCCATAGTTTGGCTGCCCTGACTGTAAAAAAATGTTTTCTTTTTAGGGAACAAAATCTTTTTTCCTCTAATCTAAACTCGTGTCCTAGAGTCCTTCCTTACAGTAAAAAGGGCGCCTGACAGTTCCTTATATTGGCTCCTGATATATTTTTACATGTTAAGCATGTCCCCCCTTAAACGTCTCTATTCTAGCGTAAACAATCCCAATTTGTTTAATCTGTCCTCATAGCTTAAATTCTCCATTCCCTTTATTAGCTTTGTCGCTCTTCTTTGGATTTTTTCCAGTTCTATGATGTCCTTAATATAGCCCAGAATTGTACTTCATATTCTAAATGTGGCCTAACCAATGCTTTGTATAGTGACATAATTACTCTCAACCATTTGCTCCCAAAAATTGGAAAATGGACAAAAGCCATTATCTGCATAGATTGAGTTAACCAATTTGTCTGAATGACCATTTTCATCTATTTTTCCATGTTTAGGAGCAACTGTTCAATTGTCATTGGCTCCCAAAGATCCTGATTTTCATTCCAAGTTGCCAAATTGGAAAGATAATCTTCTGATGTGTATGGGCCTTTAGTCCAGTTTGTTAGCAATGCTACTATGCCTGTACTTTGATGAAGAACTCTTATCATAAGGACATCTGTTGTATCAAGAATCAGTTTCACCCAAATGGTAGCTCAGCTAGACAGACATTTGTAGAATCACATGTACATAAAAAGCAAAAGGTGCTTTATCTAAGCATATTTCAAGGATTTTCTAGATTTCAATTATTTTCTTGTCTTGTTTATTCATTTTAATTGTGTAGTTGCAAGCCCACATGGTGGAAAACTGTCTGACATAATTACCAGTATATAGGATCAGTCTCCCATAGCCAAAACTTCAAAAGTGACGACTTCAAGTTCTTAGACAAATGTACAAAAACATTATTTAATGCACAAAATTATAAAAATTATGTAAAATTATGTTTATGCTGTGTCTATTAAAGCCTATTAAAGTGTAATATATAGGAAACATAAATTCATTTTGTGTTTGGACTTTAGTCCTATTTGCAAGTTATCTCATTATGGTATGCAAATATGCCAAAATAAGGAAAAATACCAAATTCAAAATACTATAATTATAGGGCATATAGGCTTTTTATATACACTGTAGGTGTAAACAGTGTAAACAGCATTTTGATTTTTTCATTTTCATAAATGAAGTTTAGCGTCAAGCTTTCAAGCTTATTACATTGAGTTAGAATTTGGGCTGTTACTATTATGTACAAATTTAAACTGAACACAGGGAACTTAGTGAATTCCTTCTTTATCTTCCTTTTAAAATTGTTAGCACGTTTCATATCATGTTCTAGAGCAGAGAGCGGTAAAAACATGATACACTATTTATATCTCCTTTGCCGCACTGGCAGCGAAACCTAAAAGTTATAATAGCTCTTCTCATTAAAACACTGACTACAAAAATACTGTCCTTTTTCATGTCTGCACCCATCATCATTTATAGAGCTTAATCAGTTCCCTCGTTATACAGTAATGCACATGAATGACAAAGTTAAAAATAGTATAACTATTTAAGAAATAATATTTCAAGTAGAAACTGCTTCCTTTTCAAAGCAATATTTGTTTTTATTGACTGAGGGTTCATTGACAAGTTCAGAATGTGCTGGGGAAAATAAATGAAGACACAAGAAGTAACAGGCTCTCATGTTTTAGTCATGCGTTTCTATCCTTTGTGAATCGTTTGTAACCTACAGTATGACATTTAGGGGGTTATTCTGGTTGATTTGCAAGACTGCGAATTTTCAGACTTACGAGTCCACCAAACCCCGCCTTGTGAATAGTGTTACGTCGGCCCACCATTCTCTAGGTGCGCATGTTTGCACTGGCTGCGAATAGATGTTTTACATAAACATCCATTTGCAGCCTGCAGGGGCTTTCGAAATATGTGGAAGGTGCAGGCATATGTAAGGTTGTTCTGAGCAACCTTACATATGTGTGCACGCCCGGAAGGAAACGGTTGGGCAGATGACATCTGGTGATGTCAGCTGCCCGCCCTCCACACCCGCGTCATCTGCCCATTACCATGAGAACACCCAGCATTCTCATGGGGACACCCATGGGCCAGCCCGGCGCCCCCCCCCACCCTCCAGCAACAAAGATGGGTGCATGTACCCGGTGAACAGTTTATTCGCCGTGGGTGCATGCACCCAGCGTATGCACATGTGCAGAAATGCATTTGTGCATGGGAATATGCAAAACATCGTGCTATAGCAAATTCACATGCGAGTGTATCAACCAGAATAACCCCCTTAGTGTACTGCCAGCTTGCGGTTAGAAATGCTACTTGCTGCATGTAAAATGAAAAAAAACAATGCATTCAAATTTTAGAAAACAATGGTTGAAATAATACTAACTCTTATTTGGCCCGTGTGTCATTGGAGACTTGAAAGATATGTAATGTATTTGTTATAAAAAAAATTTAAAAATGAGGAAACCATATCTCTGGAATTTTTGTTCTTATGCGGTTATAATTCTGTTTTAAGTGTATTTCAACCACACATAAAACACCAAAAAGCCTACAGTTTAATGAAATTATACTTTATTAAAACAGTGTCTCTAGTTCTCTGTAACTAAAAACAGCAACGCGCAAACTACAGTATGTGCAATATAAAATTCCAGTGTTATAGCTAAAAATGGGTTATAGTGCATTGTGAGTACTTCATCAATGCATTCTTCAAGAAATGATTATGGGTCAATAGTTGAAGTTAAGTCAACTTTGTCTTCATTGAAAGCACTAAATAAAATAATTGGAGATACTGTAGGCAAAGAAAATAAATGCACAGTTTCCATTAGATAAATCTTCTCTCCCCATTGATTCATGCTGTAATGGTTAGTTATGTAAAGGTTGCAATGACCAATAAAGTTGACATTATCGATAAATCTCTATGATCCACTGACTATTAATGATTACATAAAAACATAGAGTGCTTAATAGTCTCCAAGAACATAATTTCAGCATACAGTTAGTATTTGTTTAAACAGAAAAAGCAGAGAACCATGTCTCATGATGATTGCTCAGTTTTTAACTGCTATCCTTTTTCTTAATTTTAACTGATAATTATATTAACACCAATCACCATAATTTTACAGCAGCAAAAACAGTTAAACGTGAACAATCTGTCAGGGCTGACAGATAACCTGTAAGGTTCAGCTCCCCATCTCTAAAGAGAACAGTAATCCAAAATCTGAAAACCACTTTAAGATCTTGTGTTATTACTGTCTCTGCCCTTTGCCAAGAAACATATAACAATTTATAGAAGCCCTCTCTTTGGCCCTTATTCTGATCGGTGCGGATATATCAGCGTGCGTTCGGCCCGCCGATGTTTTGTGTCTGCGCATGTGCAGAGGTGTCTCTGCGCATGTGCGAGCGGGGCGTACGGCCAAATCCCGCATGATATGTGAACACTCCGAACAGGGGGTGGAGAGGGGCGTGATGGGCTATTTGGGCTCATTACCATATGCATACGCCCGCGTTTCATGGGAGTTCCCATGAAAACGCTCGGCGTACGTATGGTAATGCGGCCATGACGCACGTGTAGGGGGCGGACATATGACATCGCCGGATGTCAGCTGCCCGCCCAGATCCCTGCTTTTGCACGGAAAAATGCCCGTGTGGTCTGAGGTTGCGGGTGCTGGTGGAGCACTCGGTCCTGCATTCGATGGTCTGCGACCATCGAATGATGGGGGAGGTTCCCTTAGATGGAGGAGGTGTATTCCGTGAAAAATACACGTGCAGTCCGTTCGGCCAGCTTCTTACCGCATACGGACGGAGTTGGCGATCCGTATGGAAGGCGGGGTTTCGCACGCACGGTCCTAGCCGCATAATCGGCTCTGGCCGCACCGATCAGAATAAGGGCCTTTGTCTTCTCTCCTATGCCCTCAAACTCCTAAGAGGGTTGCATACAACAGACTCACCTCCTTCCGCATCACTAAGGGCCAGATGTATCAAGCTTCAAAAAGTGATAAAGTGGAGAGTGAAAAAACAACCAGCCAATCAGCTTCCACCTGTCATTTTTCAAACCCAGCCTGAAACATAATAGTTAGGAGCTGATTGGCTGGCTGTTTATCACAGAATGGCAATAATGTATCCTATACTGGACTCCGGATCACAGGAGCTGGAATACCTGGAAGATCACAGGAGCTGGAATACCTGGAATAAAGCACATGCAGCAGAAATGGAGAGGCAACTGCACCAACAGGAGACAATTGACAATTGAAGCACTAGCATCAGTCTGTGGTCTCCCAGCATACTTATACCCAATGGAAGGCCGGGTAGGTATGACAGGGATCTTAGATTGCACATGATTGGTTCAGCCTGACATGTGACTGGAAGGAGCATGGCAGCCCACATGTCAGGCTAAGGCGGGAAAGAGTTTATATCCACCATGTTTGTGACCAGGAGTAATGGCGGTGGACCGGAGGATTGCCGGACACTGGGCACTGTCACTCAGCATGAGGGGAGCGGTGTGCTGCACAGCCGCGGACTCAGCAGCGCTGAGAGAACCGGGAGATGACCGCAGGACAGCCGCACAGCACACAGGACACTGGGTGTGCCCGGACTTGAAACGCAAGCTCAGTCTGCACAGACACTTAGCTGGTAAGAGAGCTTGCTTCAACACTCGGATCATGATAGAATCGCCTCATTCCATGTTTCTATGGTCATTCAAATGGCCTCAGTTTTTTATTGAATACTTTATATTAAGGTAGTATTTTTGCTCTTTGCTACCCCTCCTCCGATTGTTCTAATTCTATCCTTCCTAAATAAAGTATAGCTTGGTATTCCTATGCCCCAGTCATTATTTTCATTGCACCATGTCATTGTAATAGCCACAATATCTAGATCATCTCTTGTTATTATTGCAAGTGGTAATGGGATTTTATTTCCTAAGCTCCTAGCATTAGAGTTTTGTTCATTCTTTTCCTTTGCCTAGCTATGTTCATCTCTCTCCCTATGATTTTTTTGGTTTTGATCTGAATAATTTGTTGCTGGTGGATATGCTTCCATATAATAAATAGATTACTTTATTCCTAATTGGTTCACTGACCCCCTCTGCTAGTTTAAATAGTTCTTGATTAAGCTTCTAAAATGTTCCCCCTGGAGCTGTGTGAAGGCCATCACTTTTGTATAAGCTCGTATCTTGCCACATAGTGTGACTTTGGCATACTAACCCAAATCTCTCCTCACTGCACCACATCTTAACCCAACATTGAAGTTTCTGATGCAATGAGATCTATCTTCACCTCTGTGTACTGTCAATACTTCTGAAAATGGTACAATGATTGCCACATGCTTCAGAGAATTCCCTAACTTTTTAAATTCATCTTTTATGGCCATGACTTCAGCATTAGCTAGGTGGACAATGGCATACATGTCCCTTTTTTTTTGCTGTCTTCACAATTCTTAGCATGCTCTCTTTATCAATTGGAGCTGTGGCTCCAGGTAATTACCTTACTTGTTTCTTTACTTAATTAGCATTTTCCAGCTGTACTCCTTTAATAGTGGGAAATGTATCAAACCTTAAAGGGATACAGTGAATAGTACCAATCAATCACCACCTAACTTTTTTTTTTTTTTAAATGCATGGTTTTAAAACGCAGTCTGTAAAATGGCAGCTAGAAGCTGATTGGCTGGTGCTTTACTATGAAATATTGAGTGCTGAAATGTTTCATTAAAATTTATACCACCTGAGTGTACAATATGTTTTCAGAAATTCTAACAATATCATATGCATTCACATACAAGATGATAGTATTTAGTGCTCGTGGTTAGTATATTAGTATAATTATTATTAGTATAACGCTTATTAGTATAATTCAGAAATACACTCTAATTCCACATTAAAGTAACTGCACCAAGTAGTGATCAAGTATCTATAGATATTTTAAAATCATGGTATACTTACTCTATTCGTCCAACATCATTTATATCACTGTACTTAATTAGTACTTATACAACCATACTCCAGCCATATTAGTTACATGTCACGTAGATGTCACTTGGTGATGTACAGTATAAGGAAAGTATTAAGATGTTAATCACATAACTAGTGTTTGGCAGTTTTCTTCAATACTCTAACCCCTTACTTATATATAACATCTAACTAGATCATCACCTCCAAATCCCAACTGGATCATCAATAAACAGTAGAATTAGTAAATAAATTGGAGTAACTTGTGCCCACTAACATGCACAGCCCACAGCTTTCAATTTACAGTAACACCATCTTTTGTTGATAATGTAGGATCACCCAAATCTAGTTTGCCTTGTTTTATTTGGTTCTTGTGTAGTTGGCGCCGTGCTACTTCCGGGTTCTACGCTCACCAAACTATCTAAAATAAAGTAACTTAATTCCATGCCAACATGGATAGTTCATACCCCCACTATCCACGTTGGCATGGAGTTGATTTTAGATAGCGTGGCGAGCGCAGCGAGCCACCGAGCCCGCAGCGTGGGCGAGCGAACCGAGCCCCGCAAGGGGACTCAGACGCACGTGGCGCCGTGAAACTACACAAGTACCTTTTATTTTAATTGCCCTAGTTGCCTATTTCTCAAATCACCAACAAGAACTTAATAACTACAGTAGTTTGCTGAAGCATTTATATATTTTATTAAACTGAACTGCATGAAGATTAAATAATCTAACTAAAATAACACAAAGCACAAACATACAGGTTATGCTAGAATCTTGAGATTCAATAACTAGCATGAAACAAAAAGGAGGGAATAACCAGATGACAGTGATAGTATAGTAACTGTCACATAAAATAGAAATACATCTTACATTTCACAGGAATTGGCCAATTGCATTCTTCTTCAGATGTGTTTATGACCCAAACCAAACCCTGTTGAATTGGATTCTGCTTAACACATAACATAAGGATTTAACACATCCTTAGACTCCGTAATACAAGAATACCCTCTGGAGCATATACACTCTTTACAAATGTTTGGTCATTTAACACTGAACTTTTTTCAGAGACAGGTTAATTACCATAACATTTCATACAGTATGTTCCTAAAAATGGCACTTCTTTATAAAATAAAATACTGAATAAGAAATACACAATTTTACAACTGTGTACAATGCACAATGGGGAAATTTTACTAAGAAGCTGGAATACGGCCGATCTGTGGTACAAATGGATTCAACCCGGATCGGCCATATTCCAGCAAAAATATAAATCGTAAAAAAGTGCAAATTTACTAATCTGCCGTATTTGGCTCATTCATATTCTCCGATGTCATTGCCATTTGTATTTGGGTGCCGGAAATATGGCAGCCAACTACTGTCAGATCTGTACAGAGACAAAAAAGAGATACCAACAATTCCCTGGGCGCAGATTGGATTCTTTTCTCACACCTTTCTTTCTCCCCTTCTCTCTCTTAGGTAAGTACCCAAAAAGAAAAACATAGGGGAGACAAAATAGTGTGATACTGTTTTTACAATTAAAAATTCAAAAGAAATAGCAATATTTTGAGTTTTCAGACTCGTACCCTTGGAAATGGTCTACTGACAAAAGTAGACTTCAATCACTTTTGGGGAGCGGTAACGTCCCCAGTCCAGCATCCAATTCCATTGGGTGTATATGCAAGAAAAGTAAAGCTTGTATAGTGAAATACTGCTTGATTTATTTAACAACATACATATAAAAACACTCGGAATGTAACAGTGGACTCTCACCGGATCAATTTGTCTACAAAAAAATGCAGACGAATAAGGCAGGTGGTATTTGTATCCCAGGCGTCCCCGGAGCCTTTGGTCTAGCAAGATAAAGTCCAGTGTCAGATCCCTCCTCTCCACGGCCAACGCGTTTCAAAACCTGGTGGTTTCTTCCTCTGTGCCATGATGGCCAGTGTAAAAACAATTATATAAATAAATAATTAGCTTTAACCAGCTCCGGGCTCATTGAGCCGGTCCTGGTTGAAGAAATACAGGGGGGGGGGGGGGGGGACTGGGGTTGATGGGCTGTACATGGGCTCATGGGCTGTACATGGTTGCCAAAATATGGGGGACAAACAGAGTAGGGGTCCCCTGTAATTTGAAAACCAGCTCTGGGCCCAAACAGCCAGCAGGCTAATGCCACTGCCAGGGGAAACTTTTTATATAAGTTCCCCAAAATACTTATTTACACTTTTGGCATAATCTCCTGCCATAGCAGTATCCTGCTCAAATACTGTAGGCCACAGGTGCTCTCCCATCCCTCTTCCTGGCTAAGATTTGCTCCACACAGTGATGCAAACCTGCCCATGTTTTGCATGTACATTTCAACCTTCCATAGTTGTATTATTATTGGCTCCTCTGCGTTTGCTTAAGAAAAAATTGTCTCATTCATCTGTATTAAGCACACACACAAATACAGTATGCCATGTTAAGGTAAAGTTTATGAACTTACAGTGGGAAAAGGCTTAAGTGGAACCTAAAGGATTACACAAGTTGCTCTTCAGCCTTGAAAACTGAAGGAACAAAAAAAACAACAATATTTTTGTTGCATGGTGGTAAAGGAACGTTAATGGAAGCCCAGTTATGTGTGATGTTTCAGCTGCTAAACCACGGGCACAACTCTGCATACATAAGAAACATGTTGCCACAAATGACATACTAGAATCTGCTTGCGAACGTGTAGAAAACTCTATGGTGTCATTGAATCTCACAATATTAAATCAACATACAGTATACCTCTTTCTTTTTAAAACTTCTCAACTCATTTGCTCAAACTGCACAGGGACCCCATAAACAAATGCTCTTGTCATGGTGATGGATTAGATTGCTGTTAATTATTTGCTTTTCTGTCATTCAATTTTGTATTTTTATTTTACAGTTAGACTATATGTTTCATTTAATTAAACTTCTTATTGGCTGATGTCATAAAGACTTCCTTTATCTAACACAATGACACCGAATAATATAAATTATCTATTCATTTAAATTAGTGTACTGAAAATGGGATAGTACATGCTGAAAGTAAGAAGAACGTCCCTACTCAGCCTAACCCATGTGTATGGTGTGAAGGCTGACCATTCATGCATTGCCCTGCATTATCGGCATATCTGTTAGATAGCAGCACCGATATACAGGGGTGCATAGCAACCCTGTCATTTACCGAACACTGGCCCCATCATACATGGGGGATAAGCAGTATCAGAGTATCAGTGCACATTACACTTTTCCCCCCATACCGAAGTATACATAGAAGCATCCATATGGTGTACACAGAGAAAGTGACAGTTGGATCCTTTACATTTCCCCCAGTCACTGCTAGTCTCTGCAGCCATGGGGTGGGGGTGACATTGGAATATCTTATCAACAATGATTGGCAATATGGCATGTATTGGGGGAGTGGTTCAGAAAGCAATGGGATTATCTTCTGGCAGACGCTCAGTGAGCATTTCTTACTGGTCATATCAGATGTGACCATGTCATTGAAAGACCACCCTTGCGTAGTTGCATCAGATGCAACTGCCAAAGACAAAAGTTTATTTAAAACTAACATTATTTTCACACTAAAGTCTTAGTTAGCTCTAGTGTTGTTGCTTAATGTTCTAAAGTTTCCTTATAAAACATTAAATTGAATATATCCTACTGATGGTATATTGGTATATTTGCTTTATTGGAAAATGGAAAGGAAATGTTGGGGTGTGTAAGATGTATTATGATCTTATAGCTTTTGCTTTAAAAAACAGTATTAAAAGAAGTATGGATGTGGAGACCTGTAAATCCTCTTATGAAACAATCATGTAAGGTGTAGCAGGCATTTTGAAACTAAACTGTGAACCATAAGTTTGTCTCATATGATGTGATATGGATCACAGTCCAGTAGGTTTAGTTATCCCCAGCAGTTAGCTAATTCACATAGATATAACAGCAGTTGACAGCAGGTAACAGGTTACAATGTCACATTCAATGATATAACAAACAATATTTGTTAACAGTCCAGTGGCTCAGAATGTAACACCTGACCCCCAGCCTATCACCTGGCCAGCTTATACAGCATTAGGAACCCTTTACTTGCCTATAGACACCATTGTGAAAGTCAATTAAGAGGGGCTACTAATAAACTTGCATCTGATCCCTGACCTCGATCAAAATTTGGACTGGATCCATGTTTAACTGCCATTATGTGCTTTAACCAGGGAAAACCGATTATCACTGCCAGCATATAATATGTACAACTTTCTTTAGAACCTTTGTTGGCAAATGACCTAGTAGTTATGGAGATTCCAGTATATATCTTCCTTTAGATCAGTGGTCTCCAAACTTAATCAATCTTGACCTACTCAAGACAAAATAAACCTCCTGAAGAGCTACTAAAATTTGCCCAATGGCCCTAATACTATGCCGCAGACTGTAATGCCCCAGGCACATTATGCCACACACCACAATGCCCCTGACAGGTAATGCATATGTCTCAACTTTGCCGGCAGACATAGAGGAAGCCTGCACACACCCAAAATTTGGGGGGCATCGCTTCCATTACTGTGGGGGCATGGCTAGCACTGTGTGAGCTGCTGGCCAAGCCCTCAGCAACTCTTTCTGCCTAAATAGATATTGTGTGAATGCGCACAGTGTCTAATCCCCGCTGCACCCCTTCCCCCTTCTGCTGGACACTGCCGGCCCTGGGCAGGACGCAGGACCACCCCAAAAAAAGGGAAATCCTGTGAAAATCGAAACAGTTGGGAGGTATGCATTATGGCACACACCACAATGCCCAACACATTATGCCACACCGCAATGCCCCTGACACAGGATGCTGCACACAATCTCCCATAGTAAGGCTTCTAATAAATTGGAAATTTCCTGCTTATTGCCAGGGGTCAACATGTCAGGAACGGGGCAAATTAATGAATTACTTCTGTTCTTTTCGGTGAGATGGCTGCAACCAAAATATTAGTACATTTTAAATGTTCCTTTATCTCTGAATAGTCTGCACAACCAAATAGATTCATGGAATGTGATTAATACAGTGTACTGTGAATACAACAAACAGAGATTACAATATGCAATGGGTGCCATATACAGAGATTGCAACATTCACTAAACAGTTCAGTCTGACTTTTGCAATCAAGTGTAATACATTTTAACTTTGAAAAATGTGCTAATGATAATGTTCTTTTTAGGTTGTATAGATTCTTGTATGTAAGGACAATACAATGCTGGTGATATTTCCACCTAAATATAAATACTCAGCCTTACAAGCTTAAGATCTCAGGTCACGTATAACACAATTCATCTGAGATCGAGTCATTCAAGTAAGGTTCTCCCAGCTACTGCTATTTGGGTGTGTTGATTCCCAGCAGCCAGAAACAAATTAAAGTATGGGGGTATTTCACTAAAACCCACTGTAGTAAAGTAACTTTAGTCCTAAACCCATATTAATAATAGAGTGAATATTCTTATTCTGTTCAGGTGAAAAAAAAGATGAATCAGTGGGGACCCTAACAGGTAAGATTTCCAATGAGGGCAATTAAACAGCACTCACTACAGTATATTGGTGATGCTTCACTCTCCGTCCATTCTGGAAAACATTGTGTTTTTACTGGTGCACTATACAATCATTTTTCTTTGTGTTGCAGGACAGGAGGTGGTTGGCTAGTTGGTATTCCTCTTAAAAATAACAGCATAACTTTCAGAAGTGGGAAAACACTCCATGTCAGTGGGGATTTTAGCAAGTCTGTATTTTTACAGGAGCGTCTACTCCTGTACTAACAGCGATCCTCTGCAACTCATCACACAGCCGAGGAGCTGTGCGTTGGAGCTCCCCCTACAGGAGCCCAGCGGCCTCAGTCTGTGTAATAGATTAGAAGCCAGGAAATGACACGCTGCTCTACCAGCCCTGTGAGTGCGTCCGGCCCCTGCTGTGTTCGTCTGGGCAGGCAGAGACCAACAGAGACTGTGGTGCCTGTGGGGTGAGCTGGGAGAGTAAGAAAGAGCGAAAGACAAGAGAGACCAGGGGCAGCAAGAGAGCGACAGACAGACCAAAGGCAGAAAGAGAGACAGGCAGACAAGGGGCAGCAAGAGAGAGATAGAGAAACAGAGACAGACAGGGGCAGTGGCGGAACTAGAGAATGGTGGGCCCAGGTGCAACAATATGCATTGGGCCCCTCTACCTTATTAAAAATATGGATAGCACAGAAAAAAATGTAAGTGGGTGACTGAGGCAGGGGTGACAAGAAGAGAGTACATCACTAAGGCTGGGTGACAGATAGAGTTGGTGACTGAGCCAGGAGTGGCAAGAAGACAGTGGGTGACTGAAGCAGGGCTGACATGGAGACAGTGGGGACTGAGGCAAGGGTGACAGGGAGACAGTGGGTGACTGAGGCATGTATGTGTATTTTTATGTATGTTGGTGTACGTTCAGGTGTCAGCATGTGTATGTATAGATGCAGGTGTGTGTATGTCGTTGTATGTCCAGGTGTCAGCATGTGTATGTATAGATGCAAGTGTGTGTAAGTAACTATACGTCCAGGTGTCAGCTCTTACAGGTACCCCCTGGGGTCTGGGATCTGTGCAGCAGCACAGGCAGGCAGCACAGCTCTGAGTAGTAACCGGCATTAGATCCTTCCCGGAGCAGCAGCACAGGAGGAGGAGCGGAGTGTGTCCGAGAGTGAGAGGCTAATCCCACTGACATGCTGTCTCTCGGCATCACTCTGCTCCAGCGTATATGGGGGTGTGCCTGCTACCTGCAGTCACCACCTTGCTCTGGGACAGAAAACCGCAAGGTGCTGTTATGGAGCCCTGCTACCCTGCAGAGCGCAAAATTAGTAGTTACGCCACTGGAGGGACTGACCAGTGCAAAACACTGCATTATTGGGTAAAAGTGGCTGGCTAATACAGCTTTGATTGAAATCATGGACCCATCTTTTGCCTGTCAGCAGACCTTCCAGCTGCAGTGTCTGCAAAGTGTAGCTTTGCCCCCACACAGCAACATGTGATGCACCAGCCCACCCCTGCCGATTAGCTGTGATGCATCTGGCTGGCAGCGCTCAGTTTCCTGCTCACTGTTTTGCTGGAGGCTGGAGACAGCAGTGGCTTCTGGCTTGGTAATACTAGAATATACTGTCTGAGAGTGTTCCCTGTAAGTACACTTTCCCTGTCCTGTCAGATGAGAGCAGAGAATGGCAGTGTGATTTTTGCTGCAGGTTGACAGGACAGGGAGAGCGTACATTCAGAGAACACTCGCAGACAGTATACTCTAGTATTAACAAGCCAGCAGCCGCTGCTGCCCCCAGTGACCATGCGCCCCCCCACCCCCATTGCAGACAATTGCAGACCAGTATAATAAGCCGTAATAGTAGTAGTAATAAGTAATGCAGCCGCTGCTGCTTCCAGCCCCCAGTGACACCCCCGCCCCCACCACCTACTCACGTAGAGACTGTGTTCTGCGTGAAATAGATGTAGTGGGTGGGTGGAGGTGGGGCAGCCATGGAGCGCTACTATGGATAGTCTGCAGCCAGGCTTATTTCACTAAATTAAAAAGAAAACTGTAACTATCTAAAAATCCTTAACCCCAAAAGGGACTACACTGGGACAAGCTCTAGCTAATAAAACAAACCCCAAGTCTTAATTCTTCCTGTACCCTAAATTATGCCTTCCCAAAAATCCCCTCATAGACTATGTGGCAAAACGGTGGCAAAAAGCCATTCAGGAAGTGGCAGAAAAAACTTTAGGTTACTCCCAATTCCTCATTGTTTACTATTTTGCCCTGATTTGGCATGCAGCACTGGGTGACTATTCTACGCGCCCATGCCAAATTTCAGCTTTGTACGTCCAGTAACTTTTGAGGTGTAGCCCCTTAAACACCATGCCCCCATCTCCAAAGTTCCCTATGGGAAAATTCAATTTGTTCGATTCAGCCTTAATATAAGGGCACGACCGTGCCCATATAATAATGAACTGAGTTGTGCAAGTCACTTGGTGTCTGATTGATATATATATATATATATATATATATATATATATATATATATATATATGTATATATATAAATATCTATATATATTTATTGTCATCATTTTGAGCAATAGTGTTAGGACCTGCAGAAAAGTGGGGTCCAGTGAAGGGGGCTGCACGCTTAAATGCATTGACCAAAACAAGAACTAAGGACCTTATTCTGATTGATTTGGTCAGACCGATGGTGTGCATCATCAGAGTGGGCCGGGGTGTAGAAGGGCGTGGGGTGCCGGCCAGGCTCAGTAGCATATGGAAGCATATGGGAACACCCACTGTTTCATGGGTGTTACCATGAGAATGCTGGACGTTCTCAAGCTACTGAGGCCGTGACTGTGGCTGATGGACTTGCAAGGTTGCAAATTTTGCAGCCTTGCGAGTCAATCATAATAAGGTCCTAAATCTCCACTGTTTATTGATATTAGTTTATTTAGTGAGTGCAAAGCCCCTGCAATAGATAGATAGATAGATAGATAGATAGATAGATAGATAGATAGATAGATAGATAGATAGATAGATAGAACATACTTTTTCTAATATTACTCATCATGAGATTGCAATACTGTAGCTATATGAAGAAAATTTAGCATTACTTGCACTTTTTTTAATTAGGTTAACCCAGCCTAAGAGAGTGATGTTTGCTAGATTAAAAAGACAAGTTTCATTATTTAGAAAATGTTTAGATTCTTTGGTGTGAAAAAGGGAACATTACATAATTATTTTGAGAGCAACATTACAGCATTGCTGTCTTGTGACAAGCTTTGTCTTTTTTGTTCTGATCATTAGCTAAGAATGAACGGTACTTATGTAGTATCTGGGCTGCCGATTTCTAAATCGGGTCGGATCGGGAGATCGCATCGCATCGCATGCGACCATGCGATTCGATGCGATGCGATGCGATGACCCGATTTTTCCATAGGAATCAATGTTAAAATGGACTGAGTCCATTTTAACATGGAATTCAATGGGAAAAATGGGTCCTTTTCATACCCCTACTATCCAAGTGGGCATGGAGTTGGATATAAACCTGTGGCGAGCGTAGCGAGCCACCGAGCCCGAAGCGTGGCGAGCGAAGCGAGCCCCGCGAGGGGACGAATACCGTCCCCTCGCGGGGCTCGCTTCGCTCGCCACGCTTCGGGCTCGGTGGCTCGCTACGCTCGCCACAGGTTTATATCCAACTCCATGCCCACTTGGATAGTAGGGGTATGAAAAGGACCCATTTTTCCATAGGAATCATTTTAACATTGATTCCTATGGAAAAATCGGGTCATCGCATCCGATATCGCATCCGATATCGGATGCGATGCGATGCGATATCGCATCGCATCGCATCTGATTGTATGCCTTAACTTAAGGCATACAATCAAAAAATCGGCAGCCCAGATACTACATAAGTACCGAATGAACTTCTAATGATGACAATAACTTTGTGATGTTCATGCCAGCATCCATTAGCATATCCTGAGAAAAGTAAAATACACGCTGCCTTTATCATTTTTGGATTTTAGGTTCCAGGCTGTTAATTTAATTAATTCACTTTTTTGGTTATTTTACAGCAGGAATTCCCAACCACGGTCCTCAAGGCACACCAATAGTGCAGGATTGTATATATCCAGGCTTGAGCATAGGTGACTTAATTAGTATCTGAGGGATTCTGATTAAACCAACTGTGCTGAAGCCTGGATATCACTAAAACCTGCACTGTTGGTGTGCTTTGAGGACCTTGGTTGGGAATGCCTGTTTAATGCTGTGTACACATGGGGGCGATAGGGGCTATAATCGCTGGGAATATGGTCGCAGGCGACCATATTGCCAGTGATTGGAGTGCGCACCAGCGATAAATCGCTGGGTGCGCGCTCCCGTTTTCTGCCCCATTGTAATCGCTGGTCGCAGGAGCTTGCTCCTGCGACCAGCTAATTACCTCTGCGGCTCCCCCAGCAGAGGTTCCTTTTCATCAGCGACCATCTCTGGTCGCTGATGCAAAGTAGACACTGGGCAATATATTGCTCAGGAATATATTGCTAGCAATATATTCCTGAGCAATATATCTCCCCCCGTGTGTACAGGGCTTTAGAGTTTATTTTATTTGGTGCCTTTTTATGCTATTAAGCTATTGCTTTTATTGTCACAAAATAGAAATTAGAAAGTTTTTTAAATTTTTTACAAAAACAAAGCAGATTTTAGGAAGTAGATATTTGAAACATTAAAAAAACATTACAAAATGGTCAAAAAATTTAAAATGCTATAAAAAACATAGGCAACAAGGCTACTTCATATTTGGCAAGGTATACTATTCTTATTTCAGAATAAAATCATCTCATGCAATAATGTATTCAGGGTTGTTTCTAGCCAATTTAGCTCCCAGGGCGAAGAAATAAAAATGCGCCCCCCCAAATACATAACATGGTACGGAAGAAATAGGGGGTGTGGCTTAATTTCAAAAGGGGGTGTGGCTTAATATAAGAGCGTGGTCTAGCAGGTAAACAATTACCTTACATCACACTTTTGCAACCTGCATGACCAGACATTGGTTACCGCAGGAATTGTCATTGTCCTCCCGCACTTAAGTTGGCGGGCTGAAGACCACACAGTTACCTAGTACACCTCAGAGATCAAGGCCAAACAATAACAGGCTACTTAAATCATTATACACTATTTATCAGTGATGACAATTACACATTACGCCGCACACTGTGATGACAATTACATATTACGCCGCATACCGTGATGACAGTTACACATTATGCCGCACACCGTGATGACAATTACACATGTCGCACACCATGATGACAATTACACATTATTTCGCACTCCGTGATGACAATTACACATTATGTTGCACACCGTGATGACAATTACACATTATGTCGCACACCGTGATGACAATTACACATGATGTCGCACACGTGATGACAATTACACATTATGTCACACACCGTGATGCCCATTAGACCCCACACTGTGATGGCAATTACACAATACTACCCACACCATAATGCCCATTACACATTATGTCCCACGCGCCGCTGACGCACAACTGATGCCATTTACTAATATGCCCCCACAGTGCTAAATATGACCCCACAGCACCACACATATATTCCCCCACAGTGCCAAACTCACTGCCTCTGGGTCTCCCCCTGCTGCCATCGCCTCTGCTGCTGCTGCTTCCTTGAGGAGGGGAGATGAGGGCATCGCGCCTCTCTCCTTCCCCTTCACTGTGTACCTGAGCCGTCAGCCATTCATACCTCATGTGCTGGCTCCTGTTTGGCTGCCGGCCCGCAAGCTCTGATAGGCTAACACAGAGCCGGCTCTAGACAATTTGATGCCCTAGGCAAGATTTTGGTTGGTGCCTCTAGCACCGACGTTAGTTCTACTCTACACTACTGACCCTGTTATAACCGCAACTACATTACTAACCCCTCTATAATCATCACTACATTATTGACCCCTCTATAATCATCACCACATTACTGACCCCTCTATACCCTCCTCTACTCTACTGACCCATCTATACTACTAACCCCTCTATACCCTGCACTACTGACCCAGCACATGCACCAAGGTGCCACTGCAATCCTGCTCATAATGATATTTTTCATAGAAAAGTGATTGTAATGAAGTGATTATGTGGACGTTTAAACAGGGAGTAGCTACAAAGATGCCGGCATGTCATGCAGTCAGCTGCGATCATGCACACAACTACAATACTGACCCCTATATATCTGCTTCTACTTTACTGACCCATCTATAGCCACCTCTACACTGCTAACACCACTATATACACAACTACAATACTGGCCCCTCTGTACCCTACACTACTGTCCCCTCTATACCTGTCTCTACACTAATGAACCCTACATACCTGCCACTACACTACCAACCTCTCTATAGCCTATATTACTGACTCCTACATACCTGCCACTACATTACTGGCCCCTACATACTCTACACGACTGACCCATCTTTAGTCTACACGACTGACCCATCTATACCCTACCCTATATTACTGACCCCTCTACACCCTACACGACTGACATGTCTATACCCTACACTACGTACATTACTGCTGCAAGGGAGGATTAGGGGATAGGTTAGTGCACCTATGGAACCCCATATGGTATTCTTAGTATTGCAGTGCCAGGGTCGGTCTTTTGACCGCCAGCACCCTGAACGCTGTATGTATTCCCTGCTGACATCTCACACTGACAGCTGAAAGAACACATACTATATGCAGACATCCTCCACTCCGCCCACATGACACTGACAACCCCTTCTTCTTACACACAGCATCCAGACCCAACCAGGCTCCTTGACAGTGAGCTCACCATTATATCACAGTGGCAGGACTCCCTAACAGAGGGTCCACATGCAGGTCTGGCACAGCGCAGCAGAGGTATTTTCTCCTCTTCGACAGGCTGCAGCCCATGGGAGTTGAGGCTACTCCCATCACCGGCCTCTATCCTCTACTCTGGCGACTTCCAGTCTCACTACACATGCTGCTACAGCTCAGGAACCAGGAAGTGCTCGCTAGCTGTAGCAGCGGTGGCGGCTTCCAGCGATAAGCGTGAGAGACGCCAAGGGGGCTATGGGACATCCCAGTGGTCCTATCTGCCCCTGTCCAATGCTACCATGCCTCCCATGGGAGGAGGAGCTGCTGCTACTGGGAATGCATAGCAGTCCTCCTCCGGGACCAGCGGCCATATTGGCGGCTTACAGGTGTCAGCAGCAGCGCTTACATCAGATGCCCCGTGGACCACCAGTGTTAGCTTAGGTCTGTTATATGAGTTGTGGTTTATTTTGAACAGTATGCACAGGGTTAACTTCCATATATGCAGAATAACTGATGTACATATATCACAGTTACAGGCAAGTGTACAATATATTCAGTAGGTGTATTGGTGCAGATACTTATCTGCTCCTGCAGCTTTATGTAATGGAGAGTAAAGCACCCTGTAAAGGCTTGGAGCTCTGTACAGGGTGCAGAATTGAACTTGGGGGTTTCATGAGGGCTGCGGGGCTCTAGCGCTGCAGGAGCTGTGTGCAGGGAAACTCCGGCAGAGCAGGGCGGTGATTGACAGTTTCTCTGGCAAACACAGCGCCGGGCTTGTCGCCTTTCAGTGGCGGAACACACAGCGGGGACTTGCTGAGAGGCACACAGTCACACACTAGTGCCGGGACACTATAGGCGGCGGGCGCTGGACAGGAGTCACTACTCCTGCGCTACTACAAAGTAAGCAGCGCACTGACTGGCTGATAAGGACGCGCTGCTATTGGCTGAATGCGCTGTCACCTACTAAAGTGACAGCGCGCAAAAATGCTTGGGGCGCCTATCTCTCTAGGGACTGTTTGCTGCACCTCAGCTTATGTGTGGACACACTGGACAGACGCCGGGGAGAGCGGAGGAGGAGAAGGGAGAAGGCTGCGGCAGCGGTGTTAGGGGAGCTGCCTGGCGCCCCAGCTGTTTAACAGAGGCGCCCCGGGCTGCTGCACGGCTTGTCCGCCTCTAGAAACGGCCCTGAATGTATTTCAGTTTGATTATTCTGAAATTTAGCCAACCACAAATACAAAATTAGCTTTGTACCGCGCTCTGATTAAAGCTACTCCAATATAATTCTTAGGTATAATTTTAGTTCAAGGAGTGCTAATAGAAATAAAATAAATATAAAATAAACCAAATCAGTAGTGTGACCTATAAGGAAAGAAATTGGTTGGTTAAAAATAATGTTTACATTCTTCTATGGAGTGGTGGAGTGCCCGGTGCCAGCCTATCTATCCCTGCTATCCGGCAGTGATGTTATTCAGCTCTGCGGCTGAGTTACCTTTAGCCGTGGCTTCCTCTCTCCGGGCCTGTTGATCGTCAGCGGGAAGTGCAGTTAGTCTTCTGCCGGAGGTCTGCTTTGTGGCTGTGGTCTTAGCGTTTGTTTAGTGTCGCTGCTTCTTCCGTTTGCAGCGGGATTCAGCGGTGTCAGTTGGGGATTGACTGTGCCTGAGAGAGGAAGCCGTGGCTAAAGGTAAAGCCCTGTTCACACTCATCGATTTGCTTTTGATTCGATGTTAGATTAGATTTTCTATTAGATATGGCATTAGATCTTTCCATTCGATTTGGCATTAGATATGTATTTTTGCATTCGATATCGAATTTGATATACATTCATGGTACATTGTACACATTCGATTTACTAGATCAAATTCGATATTTCCTTGGCTGCACAGTAGATTTTTCTGTTCGATTTTGTGAAAACAGGAGCGCGCATCGAATCGAATGTAGATCGAAAGTGACACAAAAACCATTCAATTTCGTTTTGGATTCGATTCGATTTTGCTTCTATAAGCAAAATCAAATCGAAAATCTGGAAAAATCAATGCATGTGTACAGGGCTTTACTTAGCCGCAGAGCTAAATAACATCACTGCCGGATAGCAGGGATAGATAGGCTGGCACCAGGCACTCTACCACTCCATAGAAGAGTGTAAACATTAATTTTAATCAACCAATTTCTTTCCTTACAGATCACACTACTTATTTGGTTTATTTTGTATTTATTTTATTTCTATTAGCACTCCTTGCACTAAAACCATACCCACAAATACAAAACACAAGGCTAAAAGGCACTCATAAATACTATTTCATCTCAGCTTGAAATAAAAACTTTAAAACGTGTACCTTAGTGTAAATTCCAATTGCTTACACTCCCTGGAGAGAGAAATTGTATTAACAGTCAAGATTATATCCAAGGTTGGAATAGTTCTACCCAGTGCTGCCTTCTCTGGGGGCAGTGGTGTAACTATAGCCCTGCAGCCCCCGCGGTGGCGGGGAGGCGCTTAGTAAGTGAGGGCGCCGGGGGGGCTGCGGGGCTATTGTTACCCGCTGCCTCCACTTAATGCCGCCGCCTGTATTATTACCGTATAATCGCTGCATCAGTCTGCGGTCCCGGGCGGCTCTCCCTGCTCTCCCCGCTCCTGCTAATGTAAACTACTGACACTTAGAAAATGGCTGCCCCCATACTGCAGACCATTTTTGAGGATGCTAGAGGAGGCCTGCTGTACGGGGGCAGCCATTTTCTAAGTGTCAGTTTACATTAGCAGGAGCGGGGAGAGCAGAGAGAGCCGCCCGGGACCGCAGACTGATGCAGAGATTATACGGTACAAGGCGGCGGGGGGAGGGGTTTAATTAATAGTTACAAGATGGGGGGGTGGAGCGCGGTACAAGCTGATGGGGGGGGAGCGCAGTACAAGCCGGCGGGGGGAGCTTAATTAATAGTTACGCCACTGTCTGGAGGGACTGTTCCTGGCCATAATCACCTAATATGTGTAAAAGCCATACCGTGGGAGGCTACCCTACATGTGTCACAAAATAATTTTCTGGGGTGTGATTTTTCCATCAATAAAAATGGCCCTTTTATAATACAAAATCATTACTTTGATACTGATCCACACATTGCAGGATATGATCTTATATCTAAAAAAAAATATTGAATAATACAGTATTTAGAGTTTTGGATGTCTAGTTATTGGAGATAACCTATTAAGATATTAAATACAGAAGAAAAATACCTTTTTGGCAAAAAATTATAACATAATTTAGTGGGAATGACCTTCTCTCATAATTATCAGCCAATATGATGAAAAAGCTTAATGCATTGCTAAGTCATAGAGATAGTTCAATCATTTATTCAAAATAATCTTTCAAATTTTGGGGAAAATAACACCAGCTACTCTTTCATTGACTATCATTCTAAAATAAATACTTAGGATAATCAAGAGAAACAATTTTTAGGAATTTAATAATATAACTTGGACCTTTTAAAATAAGTAATAAATGCACATGTGCACCTGCTATGTGACCTGGAAAACATGAACTGTATGAGTTCCTGAGGACCAAGTTTGAGAACCACTGATCTAGTCATTCATTTAAACAAATTTTGAACTGATGTACAGTATATAATTCAGTAGATCTCTACTTTTGCTAAAACAAGGCAATATGTTCTAAACATCTAATGGTACTATTTGGTGAGAAATAAAATGGAGAGAGCTAATTTACCACCCCAGCCAGCTCCTGTCACAACACAGCCTGTAACATGTCAGTTAGGAGCGAGCTAACTGACATTTTTACTTTCTCTATTTGATCACTCTCAAGGGATTATAAATAGATCATCAAATTCTGAATTATGAACACCTGCTTTATGTTTTTTTAGAGAAAGTGATGTGGAAGACTGTAGGCCTGATTCAGAAATGCATGCACTGTTGATGTTTCACGAAATTGAGTGAATAACAGTTGACTGTGCATGCAATGAATTAGCATTTTGCATGTATCAAGGTGCCGCTGTGTGCCGGCACACAATTAGGGTGCTTCAATAAAGTGATTGACAGGAAGTGACCACAGGAAGTGGTTGTAAAAAATGCAGGTGTGTCATAGCTATGTTCAGGGCATGGAAAAGGCAAGGTTTTGCCAGTCGCACACTGGTCCTGACAAAGCTCCTTGCGAAGCGTACACTGACCTCACACATAGTGTCTGCCCCCTCCCTCATGACATGTATTTTGATCTGTACTTAGTTTAAGTGGTGCAGTCCAATGTTTCCTCTAATTTTACTAAGGCTGTGTGCGGCAAAAGATTTTGGCTGTGCAACTTTGGAAGGAAATTTTAATTTTTGTGCGTCACTTATATATAACTGGAAAATGACGTTCAGCATTTGTGTTAACTTTACTTCAAAATGATATTAAACATTTGAACATTCAAACAACAGCACACAATGCATTTAATGGGTGAAACACACATTAACTGAGTCCACAACTGCAAAAACGGACCACTTCTACTTTGTGCGCTCTGTTGTAATGTCTGTGCGCACACTCGTCAAGTTGTGTGCGCGCGCACGCGCGCACTGCTTAGAGGGAACACTGGTGCAGTCCCATTCGGTCTCTGGCAGTTACCAAGTCTGCCGAGCCAGGGACGCGGCATATGATATCTATTACCGTGCCTCTCTGACTCTCTGGCAGAAGGACAAAGGGGTGGTGTTCTAATACAGACACCGCTATCCACCCCCACTATTAAGCAATACACGGCTGCTGCTGATCCCTGCCCCCCAAGCCGATGGGCAGGTGACTAGACATTTGTCCACACTAAGATATGGTAGGGTCTAGATCCCCTTTAGTTTTGACAATTTTCCCATCATGCCCTGGGTACACGTATACTTGGAGGGGGAATATAAATCTGTGGCGAGCAAAGAGAGCCACCGTGACCGAAGCGTGCAAGCGTAGCGAGCCCGCGAGGGTACAGTGCAGCTAAAATAAAACAAAATAACCGACACCTACGTGAATTGCATATAAAATAAAAAACATTGTGAGGGCATCTAACAACTTCCGCCCTCACTGAACATCACATCCTGTAATCAAAACTGAAGCGGATCTAGTCTCTACCACTAAGATACCAGCCGACCGGTGAGGTTAGAGCAGCCATTGTTAGCTGCCCACCCGCACAATGACCGAACAAATATACCTGACTTAAGGACAGGTTTAGGGGTCTGCAATCTGCCGAAATGGCGGTGTTCTAACATAGACACCGTCAATCACCCTTGCTATCAGGCAATTCACGGTCGCTGCTGATCGCTGCCCCCCCCCCCCCACTGATGGGCATATGACTGGACATTTGTCCACACTAAAATATCAGCCGACCAGTGAAGTTAGAGCAGCCACAGATAGCTGCCCACCGACACGCCGACTGAACAGAAATATTACCTGTCTGTAAACCTTGTTAAAGGACAAGGTTAGGGGTCTGCAGTCTGCTGAATGTATTAAGACAATTAAGAAGCTGAATCCACATTTGTATACAGTATGTTGATTTGTGAATAAACTGGTAACATTCAGTCATTTTCCATTAATAAAAACCCTAACACGTATATAGTCTAATATAAAGGAGTATACCAACTTCTTTTCAACTTGCTTCCCCACCATGGTGCAGTGATAAAAGCATTACAACACTGAATTGTGATTTTATATTACATAACATATGCAAACGTCAGATTAGGGAACAGCAATTTTCTGTATTAAATTTACACTGCTATGATTTGGTTTTTGAGAATAGGAATAGACTATTCAATGTCAGATACAGTGTGTTACATACATTGGTCCAACAACCACGCACCAATATTGGGATTATCAATCATATATGAAGGGAGATATGACAGGGGGGCCCCGCTGTGTGAGGATTTAATTCACAGCGTCTGTGTCTGTGTATGTATGCCTTGTGTCTCATATTTCGCAACATTATTTTAAAGTAAGTGTCTAAATAAAAGTTACATTGTATTGAACTCTTTGTAGTGCACCACACAGAGACATTATTTTCTTCTTTGTTTCCAAGTTACAGTTCAGGGCAGGTATCTGGTTGTAACTGTTGATCTAAATCAGTACTGTGTCTCTATTGCGCATTGTGAAACATGCACAGTAGTAAAAAAAACATTTCTTTATTGGATCCAACATTGGCAATGCTTAAATCTCATCTCTCTTACTGTCAGGTTGCTGAGTGACCATATTGCCAGCAATTGGAATGTGCACCGTTGATAAATCGCTGGGTGCGCGCTCCCGTTTTTAGTCGCTGCAGCTATTTTATAATCGCTGCAGCTGATTCCGTCTGCGGCTCCCCCGGCAGAGGTTCCCTTTCATCAGCAGCCATCTCTGGTTGCTGATGAAAAGGAGACACTGAGCAAAATATCGCCCCATGTGTACACAGCTTAAGTGGTTAAATAGCTGCCAGACAAAGGGATTTATCTAGGTCAGCAGGTAACCTGGGAGATAATAGGTTAGACCTTCCAGAGGATGTACAATGGGTCCCCATTGTAGCACAGCACTATACTGGCTGACATACCATTGGGATATCTGACCCAACACCCTGAGTAGACTTTGTTGCACCAGGAGGATTTACCAGCCAGGTATACTGTATAAAGGAGAACAGTTTCTCAATGGAGGAGATTTTATCCTGATGGATACTATGTACCAGACATCAGAGGAAGCCCTAACAGGGCAGGGTCTGTGTGAGCCAGTACCCCAGGCTGGGGGACACAGGACTCTCTAGCTAACGTTAGTGGTAAGGCTGAAGATTACTTAGATTGCTATTTTAGGGTGCTGACTGCAAGAGGCTGCTGGAGGATCTATGCTATAAATTATTGTGTACCATGTGAGCCTCTTTATCTGTTGTGCTGTCATAATAAAGACTTTTTTTTATATAGTCTTGTCTGCAGTGATTTGAATCGCACCGGGGGTAACCACCTTCCCAGCTAAGGGTGGTTTCCTCACACTTTGCTCTTCTTAGAATTGCTGCTATTTATCATCATCACTGTGTTACTATCTTTCATCACTGCAGTTTCCAAGATGAATTTTTGCTGTAACCTGAATATCACCTTCTACTGCTACGGCCATGTTTCAGAGTCGCAGCCTCCACCCTGACAGCATTTTGGTTTATGGCATTGCTTTTGCTGACTACTGTATATTGACAGAGCCAGATTAAGGTCTAAATGGGCCTGGAGCTGAAAATTATCAATGGCCTATTATGCACAATAATAGGGGTTGTGGCCAGCACCTAATATAGTGGGGGGGGGGGGGCGTGACCAGTGTTCTGTTTGGGTGGTCTGCTCATGGGTGTGTCTGTATTTGTGTAAATACTTTCAACTAATTATATATGCCTGGAAAAGGCAGGGGGCTGGCATAAGAAAAATGCAGGGAGATATATTGGCGGGTGCCCTCCAAAGGTGCACATGCAGGATACCAATGTTCTAAGATACTTGCAGGGTGAGGCAGCATTCCAGTCATAAAAAAAATACTGAAAGCCGAAACTTGGTAGACAACATTTCAGCACCTTTTATGTGGCTACCTAAATTTACCACACCATATACCACTTATACAAATCATGCAACACAATAGTTACCCCCTCATACTGTACTTGCCTCTTACACATTGTGCCACATGGAATGAGCCAAAATTCACACTGACTGAGCCAAAATTCACACTATGGCACACAGATTGAGTCAAAATTCACGTTATGCCACACAGATTAAGGCAAAATACACATTTTGCCACATGGATTGAGCCAAAATACACATTATTATACCAAACAGATTGAGCAATAATGCACAATATGCTTCATAAATAGGGGCATTGCGCGCTTACGGTGCGCATTAAAAATTTACACCATAATGCCCATTACATGTTAAGCCAAACACCACATTCTCCATTACGTATTATGCCAAACACCATAATGCCTATGAAAAATGATGCTCCTTAAGGGTTGTTTACCAACATGTTCATTGCCAGGGGTTCCATGCTTATTGCCAGGGGTTCCATGCTCATTGCCATGTGGGATTACATGCTCATTGCCAAGGGGGAATACATGCTTGCGGTAACTGGGGGATAGCCACGGCCGGCAGGGCCGGATTAACAATGGGGCTGATGGAGCTACAGATCCAGGCCCATTCTCTAAATAGGCCCGTTCTGTAGCTGAGGGCCAGAGCTTTCCAACGAGCCCAGCCCCGTGTCGGTAGCCCCCGGGAACCGGAGATACCGACAGGCAAACCTGGAACGTTTTCCCCATAGGATAACATGGGACCCACTAATTCCGACCTCCACCCGGTTCCAACGGCTGCCAGTTCCCCCTCCGGCATCACAGAAGCTTGAGGTTGATCTCAGTCGAACCCAAATCGCTGGGCCTTCAATCTGATACCTGGTCCATATGGGTTCATTGGTTCTAGAGATATTGCGGGTAAACCAATTTTTTTTTTCATTTCTGAAATGTAATTTCATGGCTGTTCATGTTGTTTGACAGAACCAAAATCATTTGAAGCCTACATGTAAATCGGTCAGTTGGTTCCGATGATGTAGCTGGTTGTTTAAAGGGGGGCGGGGGTTGTTTTCTCTCCACCTCACACAAAAAAATGCAGGGACTAGGCTGTGTAAAACTGTCCAGTCCGGGAATGTCCCTGCATGATCTTGGGGCCATATTCCCGGGTAAATCCCTGCATTTTCTGGTGTGAAAGGGGTATTATTTCAAATAGCCGGGACATGCAGTGCTCTGAGCCAGCCAGGCAGCCCCCTGCTCTCTGCCCAGCTGTCAATGGCTGTCATTTCTGCCCGGCCGCGGCTATCCCCCAGTTACCGCAAGCATGTATTCCCCCTTGGCAATGAGCATGTAATCCCACATGGCAATGAGCATGGAACCCCTGGCAATAAGCATGGAACCCCTGGCAATGAACATGTTGGTAAACAACCCTTAAGGAGCATCATTTTTCATAGGCATTATGGTGTTTGGCATAATACGTAATGGAGAATGTGGTGTTTGGCTTAACATGTAATGGGCATTATGGTGTAAATTTTTAATGCGCACCGTAAGCGCGCAATGCCCCTATTTATGAAGCATATTGTGCATTATTGCTCAATCTGTTTGGTATAATAATGTGTATTTTGGCTCAATCCATGTGGCAAAATGTGTATTTTGCCTTAATCTGTGTGGCATAACGTGAATTTTGACTCAATCTGTGTGCCATAGTGTGAATTTTGGCTCAGTCAGTGTGAATTTTGGCTCATTCCATGTGGCACAATGTGTAAGAGGCAAGTACAGTATGAGGGGGTAACTATTGTGTTGCATGATTTGTATAAGTGGTATATGGTGTGGTAAATTTAGGTAGCCACATAAAAGGTGCTGAAATGTTGTCTACCAAGTTTCGGCTTTCAGTATTTTTTTTATGACTGGAATGCTGCCTCACCCTGCAAGTATCTTAGAACATTGGTATCCTGCATGTGCACCTTTGGAGGGCACCCGCCAATATATCTCCCTGCATTTTTCTTATGCCAGCCCCCTGCCTTTTCCAGGCCTATATAATTAGTTGAAAGTATTTACACAAATACAGACACACCCATGAGCAGACCACCCAAACAGAACACTGGTCACGCCCCCCCCCCCACTATATTAGGTGCTGGCCACAACCCCTATTATTGTGCATAATAGGCCATTGATAATTTTCAGCTCCAGGCCCATTTAGACCTTAATCTGGCTCTGGCGGCCGGGCAGAAATGACAGCCATTGACAGCTGGGCAGAGAGCAGGGGGCTGCCTGGCTGGCTCAGAGCACTGCATGTTCCGGCTATTTGAAATAATACCCCTTTCACACCAGAAAATGCAGGGATTTACCCGGGAATATGGCCCCAAGATCATGCAGGGACATTCCCGGACTGGACAGTTTTACACAGCCTAGTCCCTGCATTTTTTTTGTGTGAGGTGGAGAGAAAACAACCCCCGCCCCCCTTTAAACAACCAGCTACATCATCGGAACCAACTGACCGATTTACATGTAGGCTTCAAATGATTTTGGTTCTGTCAAACAACATGAACAGCCATGAAATTACATTTCAGAAATGAAAAAAAAATTGGTTTACCCGCAATATCTCTAGAACCAATGAACCCATATGGACCAGGTATCAGATTGAAGGCCCAGCGATTTGGGTTCGACTGAGATCAACCTCAAGCTTCTGTGATGCCGGAGGGGGAACTGGCAGCCGTTGGAACCGGGTGGAGGTCGGAATTAGTGGGTCCCATGTTATCCTATGGGGAAAACGTTCCAGGTTTGCCTGTCGGTATCTCCGGTTCCCGGGGGGCTACCGACACGGGGCTGGGCTCGTTGGAAAGCTCTGGCCCTCAGCTACAGAACGGGCCTATTTAGAGAATGGGCCTTGAGCTGTAGCTCCATCAGCCCCATTGTTAATCCGGCCCTGTATATTGATTTGCCTGTACTGTGTGCTAATGTCTTTGGCTGGGTGTGTAAGATGCTGGTTCTACGGCTGTAGGTTAGGTTGCGGTCTGTACACTCTGTGCTCAGTTCTCATAACCTTCTCTGCTAATCTGTTCAGAGTTCCTTATTGGGTTCCAGGGTCAAGTATTGCATTGCCTGACTACATTAAACTCCAATTCCCAATTTGAGTCCTGCTTCCGTTTTCCATTATTGCTTTAAACTCCAGGGGGGCATTTATTTTTTCAAAAACGTTTTTATTAAGGCACTGTGCAATAAAATACAGTTTTTAAAAACACAGGTTGTACATCGTCATTATTTTCAGTGAAACAAATCTAATGTCATGGTGCACATATAGACATGGTTTGGTGTTTTACCATAGTGTTATGGTGTATTTTCCATTAATTTGCATTTCAGGTTGAGTGTTCAACATAACAGTATTAAATATTAGTAACAATTGAAATATGAATCATTATTGTATGATGAAGATTGAATGGTTGGCTGAAAGATTGGATGATGAGTTGGCAGATTGGATGATTGGATGATTGGTGGGAAGATTGGAATAATAAAGAATGACAATGAAGAAGACTGTCCTTGCTGGATTGGGTCGTGGCTGCAATCAGAGGTGACCTTGGAAATTAAACGTTGGGAATGGTAAGATAATACCCCTTTGGGGGGGCTAACCTTACTTGATCCACTTTGGCGGCAGTGGAGTCCGTGGTACATGAGAGGAGCAGTGGACGATCAGCAGGAGAGTACTTCCCTTGGAGACACGAAGGTTTGTAGTGGGAACTACAGAGCCAGACCAGAGCAATGATGCTTAGGGATAGACATCATTGTACTGACTGCCGGTCTAACCCAGCCAGTCAGTACTTAACAGCTGAACTGTGCGGCTATTGGTCAGCCTATTGACAGGGGAGGTGGAGCCGCACGGGACAGACTGAAGCAGCCGAAAAGATGGCGGCCACCAGAGGGGCGACAGGTTTCAGCCGGCAGTGAGTGCGCGCAGCTGCGTAATTGCCAGCATTCAGACAGAGGCCTAACCAGGCACAAACACACATGGCGGCTCAGGTCTCATGCCGCTCATGCCCCGCATGGCACCGGAGCACACAGCACCACTGTCACCATGCGGTGACAGCGCGGACACATGTACCCCACCAGGACCAGGGACACAAGCGGAGGTGAGCGCCATATCATTAAACATGCGGTTAGAGAGCCTAGGGCTGGGCACAGCACAGGGGATTTGGGTGAGAGCCATGGTGGATGTGACACATAGTTATTTTGACCAGAAATCCAATCCGAGAGATATTGGAATATTGCTACGTTGTTGTAAAGCTGGATGTCTGGGAAACCCACCCCTCCATTCTCTTTTGTCTGTTGCAACTTTACCAGACTTATTTTTTGTCGTTAACATGCCAAATAAAATGCCGAAAAAGTTTGGAAATATATTGTAAATCTTTTATAGTTATATGTAGTGGAAGGGCTTGAATGGGGTACATCAACCTCGGAAAAGAGATCATTTTTATTAAATTTATACGGCCTAGGAATGATGACGTCAAATTTTTTCCAGCTTTCCAGTTCCTCTGATATGTGTTTAATTAGGGTTGTGTAAATAAGCATATATATTTTTTTAGATTTGGCTAGGGATTTTAACTACTAAGTATGTAAATCTTGTTTTTGTCCATTCCGGTGATATGTTATTCATAAATTGGCTCAGTCTAGTAGTGTTACTGAGTAGTAAAGCTGTAGACTTGTTTAGGTTTATTGCGAACCCTGACATTTCTTTAAAATATTAAGAATATGAGGCAGTGAGTCAGTGGGGTTAGATATATAGAGAAGTATGTCATCTGCGAATGCTGTCAATTTAACTTCCTTTGAGCCTATAAGTATGCCCTTGAATACAGGGTCTGATGATAATGTTCAAATTAGGGGGTCGATAGCTATGTTAAACAGCAACGGCGACAGGGGGAAACCTTGTTGAGTGCCTCGTTGGGGTCATTTAACTTCTGGAGTGTGTCCCTATCCTAACTGGCCTTAGTTGGTCTCTAGACTAGGTGCCGTCTGGTGACATGGATGATCCCTATGGTTTAATTTCAGTATCCTTGCACATCACCAGTCCGTGGTTCCTATGTGTTGCTATGGTGTCAGAGTATCATCAAGTCTCCCAAGTTTCTGTACATCTCAACTCATACAAAGCTGGATGTAAAACAAATCACAGGAATTTGACATTTTCTAAACATAACCCTTAACCCTAATCCAACTCTGATCACTAATCCTAATAACCTAACCTTACAAGAGCAGTGTAGATGGGCTAAATGGTTCTTATCTGCCATCAAAATGTATGAATTTGTGTTTCTATATGTTGGGTTTTTCTTAATGTTCAGAAAATTAAGCTTTCAAAGCTTAACATATTGGGCCAAATGTAAAAGGGTGTGCGAATCAGAAAGTAAGAGATTTTGTGAGAGTTTTCCCATTTTTTTAAAATCAGCAATCAATTACATGGCAACATTAATCTGGTTTTTCAGTGTAAAGGATTGCAGCTTTAAAAAAATGTGAAAACTTTCCCAAAATCTCCCACTTTCTGATCATCACAACCTATGACATTTGGACCAATTTGTTAGGTTAGAGTACAGTGTATTAAAGATTGTTTCACTCTGGGCCTTATTCAAATCCTGATCCTGATGCTGTCCTACAGTATGTGCAAATTACCAATGACATTACTTTGTGCATGTGAAGTACTACATCTGCAGTATGGATTCAGGCATAAAGAAATTGACAGTCTGCAGCCATTTGGGGATGGAAAGGGAGGAGGTAATCGCCTCCATTTTCCAAAATAGAGTTATGTTGTCTCCATTTTGCGGGAGCTCTGAGGTCAGGATCAGAAGACTTACTGGCCTTTGGTAGGAGTTTTGGCAGCTGATCCCAATCTGGATATCGCAGGTCGTACCAAGAGTCCAGGAAATCTTCATCCTCTTCCCTCTCCCAATGCCTCTGTTTTCGGAAATGTAGCCCATCGTTAAACTCTTCCTGCCCTCAAATGGCATCAGGCTGTCAATCACTGACCATCTGAAGCCATAGTGCAACCCATACTGCACATGCTCAGAACTGGTCCAGCCAATGCGCAAAACACAGGTACAGTACAACATCGATAATCCAGCATCCTTGGTTCCGGCACTGTGCTGGATGATCCATTTTGCAGCTTTCCCATCCATTCCAACTACCTAAACCTTAATCTCCCACAGTCTCAATCCCTCCCAGAGCCTAATGAAGCCCCCCATGCAGTCTACCTCAGCTCTACTGCAGTCTAACTTCCACCCACAGCATTGAAACGTCCTGCAGACTGAATACACCCTGCAGACTAACTGAGCCCTTCCACAACCTAAATGAGCTCTCCTTCAACCCCCACAGCCTATGTCTCTGGATTAAAAGAGGTGTGGGACCATCAGGTGCTGGATAATCTGTGGTGTAACTGTACCAAAAATAAGTACTTTGCGCTATGAACAGTAACTCCATCCACATCTGAATAAGGCCCATAGGTTATTTTAGAAAACATGATAGTGAAATTGGCCAGGTACCTGCAGGTGTATAACCAAAGTTTGAGATTTTGTGCTTGCTTCCTACCTGGACTGCAAGGAGAGAATTTAAACAGGTGTTATGTCCCAGAAACTGGAGTACTATTCTTAATTACTTAACTAAACATCACTGGCCAATATATTGATCAACAGATGATTGCAACATCGCCACTAATGCAACAGTTTCCCATCCGCTGCTCTCAATCAGGTATACATATTGAAGATGAGGGCTGCTCTTTACATTTCCGCAGTGACTGCTAATCTCCACCGCCAAGGGACGGGGTGTGCCACTGTAATATCCTGTATTAATGCTATTGTGTTTGTGTAATGTTAACACACTGTGGGCATATGATGCCATACCAGTTAATCTTATTATAAGTTACTCTGAATTGTTTTAAATCTATGCCATCCCCATAGGGGACGTTACATGTTTGATGGACAGATATATATATATATAAAGATGCCTTCACAGAAGGCAATAGAGACTCTTGAAGAAAGCAGTGTTTAGTAGTTAATTTATGGACTGCAGTTTCCCCAGAGGGATGGAACTGAACCATGCAGAGAGACATTAACCTGATGACAAGTAAAATGCCCTGTACGGAGGGGATCAAAGATAGCAATAAATCTCTGTGCAATAAAGTTTTACAGCACGCGCTGAGAGCGGGAGGCTGAGGGATCGCGTGCTGCGGGGATATAAATAGAGCACAGCTGGTGACAGAAAAGGTCTGTTACCTCAGGAGAAGAAAGGGTTAACACGGCAGAGCTGTGCAGCAGGCAGGGCGGATAGTGATGCTGGGGAAGTCCTGAGAGAAGCCGGAGGTGACAGAGCCATTCTGGATCACTGACTGTAGTTTACCAGCTCAGACGTGTGCAGGCAGAGGCTGAGCAGTGACGCAGGACCTGAGGGACGGTCCTGGGCGGGAGCTGAGGCGGATCGACAGCCGGAGAAGGCTGTGTCATGCAGAAAGGTGCAGCCCATTGAAGTCAAGGGGGAGTGGTGAGTCCCGAACAGCCCCACTACATACAGGTCAAATATGGTGACAGCCTGTTCCCCACTGTAATACAGACAGTGGAGCAAATACCTCCGGTGCAGCTCTAAGCAGCCAGGCCAACACATAGCCCAGTTTATTCAACAAAAAGTACTGTAACCTATTGAACCCTGTGAGTCAGAGACAGAGGCAGCCAGCATAACGCCCTCAGTCAGTTTAGCTACCTTCCCAGTGCAGCCCGCAATATCATGTCCATAGAAGTTTAACTGAGCCTAAATAACAGCTTATACTCAATAGCCTGGTGGATCCCCCAGCAAGTGTCAGCAGCTTGCTAGAGACATACACTGCCAGAAATATAGATACAGTGTGCATCAGTGCAGCTTTAACTTATACAGAAGAGAACAGTATAGCCGCTCGCAGAGGGACTACAGATTCATTGTACATAAGCGTCCTGCTGTCAGTTTCAATAGTATTACATTATGTGCACAGCTGTCAGCCACAGTTCAAGTGCAATTGTCAGTGACTGTCCGAACTCCAATCCACCGCATTTATATTGAGGAAGTGATGGTATTATACTCTATGTGTGCACTGTGATCCAGCCTCCCCTCAGTAAAACCTAAGTGACAGCTCAATTCACAGCTGCTAAAGTTATCATCCTTCAGCATTACACGTAGTGCAGCTGATTACTTGTAGCTTCCTGACAGAAAAGTGAAAGAAAGAGAAAAGAGAGAGAGTGAGAGAGAAAGAACAACTGAGCTTTACTTCACTTTATTTAGTCAGTTATTTATTTTACAGAGAAGGGGGAAAGCAGAGACATATTAATTTATTGCCCCTCTGTCGGCCAAGTTAACTCCTTCCCGCAAAGATCACATTGTCCTTTGTGCAACAAAGAAAAGAAATAAATTGGAGTAAAACTGCCCAACATCTCCACTGAGCTAGGAAAACATTTCCTTCAGTAATTTGAAAGTTGAAGTTAATTTGGAGACTGTGATTGGATACAGTACTATTTCAGGTGTCAGCGAGAATTAACTCATTATTGTGTTAGCACTACGCAGCCATCAGCTGCGAGAACACTTAAAGGATATTTATCTTTCAACTAGCCCATCCTATCGGATTACAAATACACAGTGCGGATCTATTCCCAGGGAGGAACTATACTACCCCAGGAGAGGAAACTAGTATAAATTAAAAGCGCTTATTTTTTTTTGACAGAGACTAGTGTACACTTGTTATATAATACATTATTGCGCAATAATCGTTTACAGGTATTACAGTAATTGACCATTGTATGCAATATGTACTTGTTTTGTGAAAGGTAACAGTTACTTTATTGGTTTTAGAAACAGAAGGTAGGGTTGTCTAACGTTTCAGTTTTAGGATCTTTGGTGTGGGACGACGTAATCGTATTGCAGTCTCCAGCTACCGTTCCAGTTCAATAAACCATTGGTGTCTGCGGTTCTGTGATTTATTAATGTGATATTTGTTTGTGAATATATATATTTGTTATCTCTGTAATAAATTGTTGAAATCTTATAACTCATTGGAAATTCCCGTGTCATCTTCAATCGAACCTGGAAAAGAAAAGATACTTACCTGTAAGAAAGAACGGAAGGTATAAGAATATTCAAACCGAGTTCCAGGATATTACACCACCAGGTGTGATCGGCTGCAAGGAAGGCACTGGGGAGGGTGCTAGCAAGGGCGTAACTACCATAGGTGCAGCTGCTATGGGGCCTACAACTATCTAGTTACACCTCTGGGTGCTAGGAATTAGAGGGGCAAGAAAGTCCCTCTGAGATTGGCATCTGCTTGAAGATTATATTTCTGCTTTTTAATATTGAACGGCCTGCAGAGACTATTACTGATTTTCCCTATATTGCACTGCTGAAGATCTTACTGTTATAACAATGTATGCTATTACAGCAGGGACTGTCACTGCTTTCCATAAATGCTGTATAGAAATGCTGAAGTGTTTATTAACATTAAAGGTCCTGCTATGTTACAGTTACTGTTGTTGCTTTCCAAATGGTATTTTAGTCAGGGTGCATAATTCTGCATATTCCAGACTACTTTTGTAAAGAAGTAATTGCACATGTGGACTATTCCCAAAGAAAGATTCTAATGTGGAGTGGCTCATCTGGTTAGAACTGGAATTGATTGTTAAGATTTAATATGAAACATTTGTCTCTGTGAGCAACAGCTGGACTGGTCATCTGGCACTTCTGGAAAGTGTCACAATAACCTGTGGCCTGATGGTCCAGCCAAGCCAAAAAGCGTGGCCGAGCAGCACTGCTTGGCCACACTACACACTGAAAGACTGGCTGGCAGACCAGACCAGCTCTGTCTCCCGATGCTCTGTTATGCAGCAAAGCATATAAAAATGCAAGGCCCCAGGGAAGTGTGGCATGCACCAATGACATGTTACCATTCCCCCTGACTTTGTGAACCTGCAACGTGCCCAGAAATTGCAAAGCCAAGGCTGCTGTAAAGCCCCAGTCCGGGACTACATTGAGCCAACAGAAGACCATGTTCCTACATGACTTTTTGATAAATTGTCTCCATAAATAATTTCTAAGTGCCACGATATGTGACAATATGAAATCCTGATTAGAGGGACTAAAACATGGCAAATGATTAATGTCTTTTGTCTTTAAATTAAATCTATTGTATCGTTATATAAATCAGCTTTGTGACATTAGTTTGCACTACTAATCACACATAAAATTGTCTTATTTTGGTTGAAAATGTTTAATGTGTTCTAAATGTTTCTAAAATTGTATAAAAGTGCTCATTAATTGAAATGTATATAAAGTTAATGGTGCAAAAATGTTGGCTCTAATGTTTTGAATAAAATCATGTGTAAAATATTAAGTTTCTAAAATTAATTAATCATTGTATGACTGCTCTGCAATTTATTCCTAGAACTAACGACAGACTCATATTTGATGAGACTAATGTTCTTTACCCTAACTTCTATTTCAATTCTATTAGCTATAGGTATAACATAAATAAATTGGCATTAAAATCTAAAGCTTCTAAAATATACAAATAAAATATATATTCTGAAATCTATTTTTGACATTTTTATATTTAATTTACACAGTAGTATCAGTTTGCCAATGTCCAACTACAATATACAGGTTGAGTATCAATTATCCAAATATCAAATAAAGCTGGAGTATTCCGGGACTACAAGCATTTCGGATAAGGGATTTTTCCAGTTTTTGGAATATATATTTTTTAACATACTTACCTGGTCCCCATGATGGTCCCCCGGTGTCCACGGCAGCCTTCAGGATCTTCTTCAGTGGTCCCAGTGGTGCATTGCGCAAGTGGGACTTGGTGAGTATGAAAAAAGGGGCGGGGGGAACAGACAAAAAAATTCAAAATATTCTAAAAAACATGGTTTTTGGAATATTTTGGATAAGAAATCTATGGATACGGGAGACTAGACCAGTATCTAAATTATTCTGAAAACCATACTTTCCAAAATGTACTTTATTTTTTTTTGCTAAAAACCTACTGAGGACATCTATACCGGGCACTACTGAGGACCTGATATGTAATTGACACTACTGGGAACATCTGTATTAAACTAAGTAAATTGTGCCTACATGTCACTCTTAAGGCCCATACACACTTAACGATTTTCAGCTGAAAATCGCTCATTTTGGGCGTTTTGAGCGATTTTCAGCTGAAAATCGCCCAGTGTGTATGAGCCACAGATGGTAGACTAGCGATGATGCGCGCTCCCGCATCATCGCTAGCAAAATCTCTAGTCTGCTGGTTTTACCAGCATGCCAGCGATGATGGCTGATTTTATCAGCCATCATCGCTGTGTGTGTACGCCCCTCACGGCCGCCGGGCTGAAAGACTAGCCACTTTGATCCCGGCGGACCGCCCCGCTGCGTCCCCTTGTCCCTCCCCCTGAAGTGCTACTCACTCCCCCTGCTCCGTATAGCGCCGCACGGAGCAGGGAGGTAAAAGCCGCCGCTGTCACCCCGCTCTCATCTGCAGAGGCGCCAGCACCTCTAGTCCCCTTCTCCCTCCCCGGCTCCCTCTGCTCGGTATATACTCGAGCATCGAGCTTGTGCTGCAGCTCCCTGCCGGCTGAGCAGGGAGAAAAAGCCGCCCGCATGCCTGGTCTCCGACTCCTTCCCGCAGCAGCGCTATTGATCAGCCAGTAATATATACATTGCTGGCACATGCCAGCAATGTATATATTTCTGGCAGCCCTGCCCACCAATGAATATTTATTAGCTGGTAATATATACATTGCTGGCACATGCCAGCAATGTATATATTTCTGGCAGCCCTGCCCACCAATGAATATTTATTAGCTGGTAATATATACATTGCTGGCACATGCCAGCAATGTATATATTTCTGGCAGCCCTGCCCACCAATGAATATTTATTAGCTGGTAATATATACAGTGCTGGCACATGCCAGCAATGTATATATTTCTGGCAGCCCTGCCCACCAATGAATATTTATTAGCTGGTAATATATACAGTGCTGGCACATGCCAGCAATGTATATATTTCTGGCAGCCCTGCCCACCAATGAATATTTATTAGCTGGTAATACAGTATATACATTGCTGGCACATGCCAGCAATGTATATGTTACTGGTCGACCCCTGCCCACCAATGTACAGTACATTGATTAGCTGGTAATATATACATGGCTGGCACATGCCAGCCATGTATATATATTGCTGGTACCCCTGCCCACCAATGTATTTTGATTAGCCAGTAATATATATTGCTGGCACGGACCACTGCCCACCAATATTTATTAATAAAATATGAAGCGGTAATGTATGGCCCGCACTGTCTACGTTACCGCCACCATTGCCCACCAACGTACATTGGGGTGTATTCAATGCCGTGGGTGAGCGGTGACAGCGAGCAGGGCTTCCTGCTCGCTATCACTGCTCGCCCTGTCAATATTCAACTCACCCCCCTCATACTCCAATTCCCCCTCGCTCCGTTTTTTGAGCGAGGGGGAATCGGCGTATGCGGCTGCAGAAGCAGCGAGACTCACGGCTAAATACAGCGGGTTCACTGCATTAGCCGCGGGTATCGCTGTTTGGGGGAATCCTTGCAGTCCTGTGATGGCGAGGATTCCCCCAGAACATTGAATAAGGCGAGCAGCCGGCGAGGGGGTTAAACAGCGATGATCGTTGTTTTTTTGCGATCCTCGCTGTTTAACCCCCTTTGCCGGCCGCGGCAAGTGGCATTGAATACTACCCATTATGTTATGGGGTTAACACATGCATTGCTGGTCTGCGTCAGCAATATATGCGTTACCGCCGCCACTGTCAAACGCCTGTGATCCCTGGTCATTTGCGGTCTTATTGACAGCAGACAGACATTTTGGGGCATGCCATTACCATTTTCTGGGAGTTCACCAGAAAATGCAGGTGTTCCCCAGCCATTCAGCCATCAGTGCCCACCTCCCCCCTCCACGCCTTCCACGGCCAGCGCAGTGCTGAGTAGTCCTGGCTTACTTGTTGCAGGGGGAAAGTCATTTGATGGTGAATGGTTTCTCCCTACATGCACGGCTGCAAATGAAGTTGCAGCTGTGCACATGGGAAGGCTTTCACCCTGGGTGGGGTGGCATGATTTCTGGGCTCCGAATATATGCAGCCCAGCGATCAGTTCTGAATCAGTACAGAAATGCACTGAAGAAAAGGGCCACTGCTCCCACCCTTGGAATTCAAACCCCGCCCATTATGTAAATCGCCTTTTATATGAAAGATTTTCAGCAAAGTCTTTCACCTCCTGAAAATCTCTTGCTCTTTGGGAAAATAGCTCAGTGTGTACGCACTACTTTGGTGACAGATATATCTTTCAAAGATTTTGGCAAAGTCTTTTGAAATGAAAATCTTCTAGTGTGTATGGGCCTTTAGGATTAGTTATGTGGTAGTGCACAGTTGTGCTTCAGCTTTGCCAATCACTTTGACCATAAATAATTTTATTTGGTCTTGAGCCATTAACCCAAGGCACCCCTGCAAGAGTCAGGGTTCCTTGACAAACAGTTTGGTGAATTACTGTCTTACTGTATATGACTTTTAGCAACTTATTGGGATTTTTTTTTTTTTTTTCAAATGAAAATTAGAGGGTTGTAGAGATACCTGATGTAGTCATGCCTTCTTACATTCAGGGAATGGCTGTTTTCTTAGGATTTCCCACAAAAAAGTGTCAATTTATATGCCCCTACTTATGGTCAACCAAGAACAAAATACTTTTTGGTCATTTACTTGCTAAGAAACATCACAATGTAACCCCTGTCAACAAGCATGTAAATCCTGACTGCAAACAAGAAACCCCTGGCAAGGAGCAAGTAGGGCATTAAGTCCTACTAAGGGCATTATGTTTAAGCAGCACTAGTGGCATTATGTGTGTACGCAGCATTACAGGGGGCATTATTTGTGAAAACAACACTGCAGGGGGCATTCTGTGTGAAAGCAGCACTGCAAGGGGTATTATGTGTGTAAGCGGCACTACAGGGGGCATTATAGATGTTAGCAACACTGCATGGGACATTAGGCATGTAAACAACACTGCAGAGGGCATTATGCTCATAAGTGGCACTGCAAGGAGCAGTATGCATGTAAGGGGCACTACAGGTGGCATTATGGGTGGGAAGATGCAAAAGTTATAATTATGCCACAGCGTACATAGCATTACCTAGAATTGCTGGAAACGCTGTCATTGCCAGAAGATGTAGAAAATGGCATATTTTGCCATGCAACCCTGCAATAAAGTAATTAGAAAACTTACTGTGGGGTATCTTTTGTAAGGGACATTTTTGTTTGTGGGACATTTTTGTGTGTGGGACATAAAATGTTGTCATTGGCATAATTGTGTATGACAACAAGTAGCCATGTCATTCACTTCATGACTGTCTATAGAAACAGTTGTTCTTTTATGTTCTACCAAGATTCTTGGATACCTACTTTGTATGAAGAGGATCTGATTCCTTATATTTTGTGAGTATTAAATTGGTGAACCACAAGTGTATGAGAGACACATTTTTGTAATAAAGATATACAATCTTCACTGTGTGTCTTGTCTTTATTTTAAAAATGTCTTTACATCTTGACTGCAAGCACCATCAGACTACATTTTCATGCATGCTGGTATCAATAATTGAATAACCATTAACCCAGTACAAGCAGTGCAGTAAACAGTCCTGGGCTTTAAGTCAGGGTTTGTTGTCCCTCAAGAGATGGGACTCCCTTTTTTGGAAGGTCCCAACTCCCAATTTCCAGAGGGAATGCAGCACACTGCTGACCAGTTTAGTGCTGGTAAATGGTATAGCAAGGGACAGTGCTGATTAATGGAAAATAGGGAGACACCATGCCTTTTAACCTCTAATTTCCAATACCAGTCTTGGCTCAAAGGTACAGGGCTGGTTATAGATTTACAGTGTATTTCGTGTCATACACACATTCACAATACAGGAAGGTCTGTAATTTTAAATACAAACTGGTTTCCCCTATCAAAATGTTGAAATGCAAAAAAACAGACATGCTCATATTATCAATGTCAACATTTTGACCTTGTCTATATATTGATAGGGTAAAATTTACGACATGCAAAATATAGACTGTCAATCAATATTTGGACCAGTTAGTGTGGATTTCTTAGAACAAGACTCCTGAATCTTATCAATATTGAACATAAAAGCATCTATTCAGTTTTAGGCTTCGTGTTCTTTTGCAAGCTTCACTGTGCTTTAGGCTAATTTAACCAATACCAAGGCAAGGAAGATTGTTATTGTATTCTGTATGCTTCCATAGAGATACCTGGGGACTAACTTTCAATTATAAACAAGAAATAACAAGCATATTATATTAGAAAATTTTCCTCTGAAGGAATGTATCATTCACTTTATTCACATGGAGGAACTGATACTCACTGATATTAGCAAGACTAGCATTAATTAGACGTGTCTTTATTTTAATTTGCTGAATTATATATTTATATACTTTGCTAAAAAGCAGAAATAATTGATGGAACTTAAGTATAATAAGGCAGATTAAATAAACATATTTTTTTCTAATGTATCTAAAAATGTAAAATAATTTATTTAAATCTCTGATAATACAGCTATAATCTAAGGCAAGTAATTACTAAAGTAGAATGTATTTATCTGCATAATTCCAATTAGGATTAATGACACCTTCCATTGTTAAATACAGCTCCATCTAGTCACAAATAGTGTACATTCCACATACATATAAAGAAAATGATAAATTAATTGGTGAACATGCTTCTGTCAAAATGACAAAAACCATGCACAAGTAAATGAAATCAGGTGTATCGAGAACCTACTACTTGAACATCTGTAAATTAATGGGCAGTATTTGAATGTAGATGTTACGTGCCATAGAGATCAGGTCCACCCAATGGGAAATTCACCACTGGAGTTTTGTCATCCCAACCAGGACTTTAGGTGGTTAGGGGCAAATTTATTAAGCTTGGAGAAGAGATAAACTGGAGATAAAGCGGAGAAAAGGTAAAAGGAAATAAAGCACCAGCCAATCAACTCCCAACTGTCTTTTTCAAACACAGCTGATTGGCTGCTGCTTTATCTCCTTTTACCTTTTCTCCGCTTTATCTCCAGTTTATCTCTTCTCCAAGCTTAATAAATCTGCCCCTTAGTCACTATGCGCACCTATTTGGGTGTGATTAAAGTGATGGGCATCCAATTGGAGCAAAATTGAATTGCTGCTATTTAAAGCACATCCTGAGTGCATCTCTGTTTTTAAGGAACCACAGCATAGGGCAACAATGTAAAGCATCATATGGTACTGCCAAACACTAATAATATATGTCTTGAAATTTGCAGTAGCTTTACTGTACTTACACAGATGTACTGTATGTGGTTGTACAATATGTGGTATACAGTATGCAAAGGATGAGTAGGGTGACATTTAACAAAATAATTAGGAATAGCAGTTTACATTTGTGCATCTATATAAATATATTTAGTTCTGAAACATGATTTTTTTTTTTTTAAATATCAATCTAAATTTTCCCTACTTCACATTTGCTGTAAGTGGGAAATACAGTTCCTTTATTTGTATACCAAAATAACATAATTGTTTTATGGTATATTAACATGAGTTTTCACAGTTTCTGGATTTTGCTATCTGTCCCTCCCCAACTACCTAATATTTTCAATTCACTTTAATTTGTATGTCAGGAAGCCACATACAATTTATTTTGTAATTGTGTTGCAAAATGATACACTTTTCTACAAATCAGTCAATATGTAATGTTTTTCAATGAAAAGATAACAAAAAAATAATGGGCAATCAGGATTATTTAGCCGTAATTTAAAGTAACCAATCAGGCATTTTCTTTCATTATCTACCTTTCACTAAATCAATAAAAGCTATTTGCTGGTGTTTCCTATGGTTGCTGCACTGTTTGCAATTAGCTAATCAATAACCACAATGCTTATGAATTATGAATTCTATTACTGATGGTTGGATATATTTTTATAGATAATTAGTTAGTTTTAACTTGAAAGCAGCAATCTTTATTCTTTAACAGAAAAATACTATGAACATAGTGCTAATGATGAGTTGGATGTACAGTATATCCCATCACTTTCAAAATCCTTTAAATGTGCCCTAGTGCACATTTGATTTTGCATCAAATCAAAATCCACCCATGAAAACTTCCTTGCAAACAAACGCAACCTACTGGCAATAACAAAAATGTGTCTCACGTTAGGTGACAATGCCTGGCCTGCATTTCACCATGTGACCAGGGAACCGCCATTAAAAAAGGGTTGTATTCCATCTCATCGGTCTTTGGCACTTTTTCTCAAACCTACAAAGGAAGATGAAATATTGATTCTATCTTTTATCTTCCTACTGTACTACCTCTCAACTTGAGCTTGTTGATCCCTGTCTCCTCAACCTAAGCTTCATTAAAATGTCTACCTCTATAATATATCAGTGGATATGACTGCCAGTATCTGCCGGGTGATTTTGAAGGGTTTTAAATAGGAAGCTCGAGCCTGCTATTGGACTTGCCATTTCATTTGCCCACAGAGAATAAGCAGGATCTGGTGGCCTGTTATGCCTTTCTGACAGGCTTCAATAAGATCTTTCTTTTGTTGACATATTTAATCCATATTACCCAAATAAACCTTTTTACCCACAAGACTTACTCTCTTGCCACGTGAGTGGGTTCAGAAACTAAAATATGCATTCTTGCTGTAGCTCTTTTCCATTTTTGTTGCTGTCGAAAAAGCTTCCTTAATTGCAGCATTGTCTTCTGGAGTGATAATTTGGGTACCACCAGGTGATAAATCCTAAACATGCAACCTCATTGTCAGCCTTGAGCTGACTTGTTCTGCTGGTACTGTGATGTCCATCATGTCATATCATTTTTAGATTAGGTTTTAAACCTTGGTCCTTTACTGCTGCAATGATAATTCATATCTGTCTCTCATGTTTGTCAATAGGCCTTTATTTTGGGCCTACTGTAGCTTCCAACTCACTTGACTCAAACACAGTACAGTTATGGCTTGGAGAAAATAGTAGAAGTTCTGGGAGAGACTTGTCACCTTTTGATACTTGTGTTCCTTGTTGTTGGCTGTCACTATAGACAGGTCATTGCTAATTATTTGGTTGAACTACATTTTTCTCAAAGTTATTTAAGCAGCCAGAACTTATCATTTCCATTTTAACAAATGCTTCCCAATAGGGTCCATCTGATTTTCCCAAATGCCAGATATTCCATTGACATGATTTTCCTATCCCAATTCCTGACTGCTGCTTCTACAATTGGGTCATATACATTTGTTCTGTTTGGGGCTGTGATGTGCAGGTATGTATAAAGCTTATAAAAGCCAATGGCATTGTTAAAGTAGAGTTCATATCATAGGGATCCAAAGATTGCACTTTTCACATACTGTACTGCATCTTGCACATGCAGAGGATCACAGTTGTGCAGGTGGGCACCTGCATCATACGCCCAGAAGTCCTCAGATCAGCTGTCCTTTGTATTTTTAATTCCTTCATGTATATGGATTTAATAAATGCCACTATGCATGTGATGTGTCAGGATGCATCAAATGCAATATTATACATACCGCCTGTGAACATTACAAGATCTCTGAAGGTTTCCTGCGATGTCGGATACCAGGATGCTGTTGTACCAACAAATTCCTCACATTGCTTGACTGGATTGGTTGATTTGGTGAATTTAGGACCAGGATCACACCTTGAAATCTTCATCATGCCCCTTAAACCATTTCAAATTCATAATCATGTCATAATCATGCTGAAAGCGTATTGGTAAATACTCTTGCCATATCTTATCTATCTATAACAATGATTGTATGGTATGTGTGGCAGGAAAGACCAGATCAGGGTTTTCCAGTTGAACTTTGCCCACAGCATCACAGTCCCTATGCCAGCTTGTGTTTTCCCTAAATGAATCCTGTGTCCATCTCAGATTTAGGATTTTTCTTCTTTAGACCACTATCAGTAGGTAGGTACTCACCATGGCTATAATTGAACATCACACAAGACTTGGTGTTCCAGAAACTCTCTGATGAGTTGGAGGCTGATTTATCATTGAGTTTTATCATATGCAATGAGTTTTGAAACTCATTGCATACGATGAGTGGTGTTCCAGCCAATTAGCTCCCAACTACCATTTTGCAAACACATTATTTAAAAGCGGAACACCATTTATCATATGTTGCATGATACAACACTTTGCTAAATCAGCTCCTTGAGCCTTAGTCACTGAGACATATATATACCTGCACATGTCTTCAGCATTCAACAAACAAACTAAGTATTGGCTTATTGTCTAATGGGGGTTATTCTAATTGACATGCTCCCCTGTACGTGCAGATTTTTTTTTTAAATTGGTGGCGAGTGCGCCAGGTCTGAGTGCGCCGGAGTCAGCTGTGTAGCGGTGGCAGAGGGAGCACGGACATGAGTGGGCATGGGGGAAGCAGCATCACAGAGGTCCTTCTGAGTGATGTTCTGCTCTCTGGCTCCAGGGCCTGCTGAGAGCCCGCCACGTGACTTGGGAGTTTACCGTGGCTCAGTGACAGGAGGATATTTCCCTGGGTGCAGGGAGGAGCTGAGACAAAGAGAGGCTGCCTCCCATGGGAGTACTGCCCACTCCATAGCATCCGACCCGCCCTGCTCCCTACATTCCCAGCCCAGCCGCCCATCAGCTGCAGCAGGTGCCGGTGCCATGTCTCCAGCTCAGCAGTCCCAGACCTGGTTCCCCATCCATGTCCAGGTCACTGTGTTCCAAGGTGGAAGGTGGGTGGCTGGGTGCTCTGTGTCTGCTGCCTCCCTGCATGCTGCTGGGGCTGAGATCCAACTATGGAAGTCGGCATGTAACCCCTGACAGAGCATGTACTGTACCTCCATGGCAACAAGCATGTTAACCCCGGTTAGAGCATGTAACTCCGGGCAGAGCATATTAACCCCTAGCATCAAGCATTAAACCCATAGCAAGGAGCATTTAGGTAAGCAGAACTTATGTGGCATAAAATGTGTGGTATTATATGAAAGAGGCATTACAGTGTGTTGCAAAATATGTAATGAGCATTATGGTGCATGGAATAATGTGTAATGGGCATTGCAGCATGTGGTAAAATATGTAATAGGTATTACGGTGTATGGCATAATGTGTACTGGGCACTATGGCGTGTGGCATAATGTGTAATGGGCATTATGGCATGTAGTATATGTAATGGATGTGTGACATGTGTAATAGGCATTACGGTGTAAATTTTTGGTGCACTGTCCCTGCACACGGCTTGGAAGCAGCGGTCCACAGACCCTGCAAAGGCTTGAGGAGGCAGCAAAGGCTTGTGGGGAGCTTTGTCCACGGGGGCCCTGGGAAATTTTTACCGGGCCCAGGATTTCTCTTGGCGGCCCTGGCAGTGGTAGACAGCACTAGAGAGAAGGTCACCACACCACATGCCCACGTCGGCGTTGCACTAAGAATCCAGGCAGCAGATTCAATTAGCAAAAATATCCTTAAAGAACCAGAGGTTAAATGCACTGCAGCATTTATATATTTCACATAAAGATTGTATGAATTATTTTGAACTTAAATGCAGAAAAAAACAAGTCTGGAAAATGTAGTCATCCCTAGTAGACGCAGTGTTTAGAGTTGTGCTGTAAATGGAATGCATATTGGGGATCTATAATGTTAAATAACACAATTGGGATGACAGCAGGGGCACAATAACTGCCAAATATTGTGTAATCTGTAATTGAAATTACGGTGAGTGTGTCATGTGTAGAGACAGGATTATATGCAACATAAAAAGCTCGAAATATGCATGCAAATATGCATGAAAAATACTTAAAATATGCATGAAAAGCGTCAAAATATGCTAAATAAAAAATACAAAATAAAGTGAAATTTTATAGTTTTTTATTTAAATCAGCATACAATTAGTAAGTAGTAAATGACCCCAGCAGTATACCCCACATAATGCCCCCAGCAGTATACCCCACATAATGCCCCAGCAGTATACCCCACATAATGCCCCCAGCAGTATACCCCACATAATGCCCCCAGCAGTATACCCCACATAATGCCCCCAGCAGTATAACACACATAATGCCCCCAGCAGTATACCCCACATAATGCCCCCAGCAGTATAACACACATAATGCCCCCAGCAGTATAACACACATAGGGGTTTATTCTGGTTGGTGCGGCTGGGCCGTACGCGTACGTTCCGGGGTTTTTAATGATCTGCGCATGCGTACCATCTCCAATGCGCAGGCGCGAACACTCCACAACGCTTACGGACGGGTCTCTCCGTGCGAGAAAACCTGTACGCGAGAGTACGGGCATTGGGGGCGGCATAGGGGCGTGTTGAGGGGAGCGGCCGAAATAATGAGGGAAAATGGGCGTAAACATGGGCGTACACGGGGGTGTGCACCAAAAATGAACGGTGCTACTACTGCTCGATCGGCTAAAGCACCGTTCATTTCGGACACAAAACAGGCGGCCGCCAACCGCCACCTCAGACCACCCCTACAGATACCGCATGACAGCGTGCGCCTGGGTTTGCTAATTTACGCTGATTACTACTCAAACACATACACCTGAATGTAATAAGCAATGCTGCAGTCTATTAAGTCCAAACCATGATTTCACTACCTGCAACCCACACACAGCACTCAAACACTTTGGAAGCTTATCTTTCTATACTTCTCGACATTTAAAGGATTGTTTAATTTAAGGTAAGAATCTTTGTAAGACCTGCTTATATATTTATTAGTAGACGGTTGCGTGTATTATTTTCAGCACACTGTATATACAGTACGGCTCTCCATGGAAATCGTTGTATTGTGCCTTTTTTAGCAGCGTATTTATTAGTAGACGGTTGCGTGTATTATTTTCAGCACACTGTATATACAGTACGTCTCTCTATACATTGAAAGCATACTGTTGGTTATGGTGTGTGTATATCAGAACGGTCCGCGTAAGTTTCTATTCGCATCCAGTTTGTTAATGTAAGAAGGATTAATAAAGTTAATACTAAACAAACAAGTTTTTAGACCAATCAGCAAGCACCAAAAGTGATATATGTACCTGCAATTAATAACTGCGCCATTGCCAATATGACTTCAACCAGGGCTAACGCCTTTTCTAACCAGGAGCTGGTGGCCTTGGTTGAGGTCATGGACCGGCGCCTGGGGCCCAGGGGCCCATATGTGTCCAACATGGACAAGCGGCGGGCATATAATGCTGCCCGCCGGCTAATCTACGCCCGGACCGGCGTCCGCAGAAGACTGGCACAAGTGGAGCGGCGCTGGTCTGACCTGCGCCGGCGGCAGCCAGTGATGCTTTCTTCAATTCGCCGCCATATTGCCCGATGTAAGTTTTTATTTACTAGTATGTCTGCATTTTTTTGCAATGATTTCTGTACTTTGTATAAATATGTTCCTGAGTATGTGGGTGTATATGGGGTGTATAGGGGGGTATATGGGGTGTATATGGGGTGTATATGGGGTGTATAGGGGTGTATATGGGGTGTATATGGGGTGTATATGGGGTGTATAAGGGGTGTATAGGGGGGTATATGGGGTGTATAGGGGGGGGTATATGTAGTCGCTCTGTTTTTGGGTGTAGCATATCAATTAGTTTGCATGATAAATGTATGAAATATAACAGAAATGATAATTTGTAAGGTTATGAGCATGACTAATGTGAATTTTTCATTCCCCCATTTTTATGAAACCCAACCTTCGATTTCTATGCCATCAACATGAACATTTCAGCACGCGTAAGGGCACGCATGGAAGCCCGGGAGGAGGCAGCCCGGGAGGAGGCAGCCCGGGAGGAGGAAGAGGAGGAAGAGGAGGAAGAGGAGGAGGAGGAGGACACATTGGGGCCTGCTGGAGCACACCCCATATCAAGATCCCCTTCCACCAGCCACTCCCCTACCCCCACCCACACCCCTACCCCCACCCACAGCCCTACCCCCACCCACAGCCCTACCCCACCCACACCCCTACCCCCACCCACAGCTCTACCCCCACCCACAGCCCTACCCCCACCCACACCCCTACCCCCACCCACACCCCTACCCCCACCCAAACCCCCTCCACACCCCATTTCCAACCCCCCTACACCTCCCCACCACCCACCCCCAAACCTCTCCAATCCCCACTCCAACCCACTACCTCTATCCCAAGTCCTATCCCATCCCTCTTGCTCCTGACCCCCCCAACCACCGGACACCGAACCAGCGGCGAGCAGGATGGCTCAACTAGCCGTAAGTAAATAATGTGGCCAATGTTTACCTACACATTTCTACACATAAACAATCACAACAACCACATATGTGTATCCAACATCAACATTAGTTGCAACATATCACTGCAGGTCGACCATGAGGTGTGGCCTGTCCTTCTCCAGGAACAAGGGTCCCCTTGGTGGTTTTTTTGAGTGTGGCCATGCCTCACCCCTTGAATAATTGACATAACAGTACATCCAATGACATATCCGACATTAGTGGTGTTGTAGTTATGTGGATCCAGGTGTTGTGTAACTCCACTTCCCAGCATGATGTGCAACATTAATTTATAGATTGTTTTGTTAATAGTATGTGAGGCCATGCGGATGCATGCTTTACAAACATAGCTTTAGGCCTATAATTTGTACAGCAATGGCAAACATTTTACTAAGTAAGGAGTGGTTAAGCCACAACAATGTCATTACCCTTAAATAGCACAGGTTAATTGTGAGGTTAGAGGTGATTCCCCCAAAACAAACCTCCCAATGGTGATACAGCATACATTCATCCAATAAGGAGGAATTTATTTCATTTCATGTAATATGTACAGTATGTGTGTGAAAACATACTAGTCTTTTGTACCGTGTTTACAGCAGACCCATCTTCAATGTAGTAGAAAAATGTCTGTGGGCTTCAGACTTAACTCACAACTTCTTATTATGTTAAAATACAACAAACATTTGTGGATAATATATATTAATTATAATGTTCTTTCCCCCTTCACTACAGACACTGAACAGCACCAGGATGATGTGGGGCAGATAATGCAAGAAATTTTCTTGACCCTGCTATATCTGCAAATTCTGTTTACCCGATTGGAGGCCCTGCTTTAATCCCTCCCCCCCCCCCCCCCTTTCAGTTTTGTTATAAATAAAAGTGTTTTTACAGTTAGAAGTTGCCTGTGTTTTTAATCATAAATATGTGAGCGGGTTTGTAAGGGCAGGTACATACAGATGTGTAATGTAAGTTATATTGGTAATTTGAGGTGAGGGGTAATGAATGATGTGTGAATGTGTGTGTTTTGGGGTGAAATAACACATAGTGAAAAGGCATGATTTTTTATTGTTGTTAGATTAAAACATCACACATAACATCAGGGTAGGTATCCATGTTAAAAAAATCAGATCAAACTAATTATGGACATAATTTAGTACATACACACAAACACCAACATAAATTTATTTTAAAGTAAAAGCAATGTGGGGACACATAGATAGTGATTAAAATGCCACATTAGAACATAACAAATATACATGTAATGAGGGTTAAAATGTTGTGTTATTAGGGTCTTTATTAAGGTAGACAATTGAGTTAATAGAAAACAATAATTGAATAACAATTAGAATAATTAATTAATTTTCTTAATTATAGATGAAAGGCAAGATTTGCAGGTCCATATATGTGAAGGGTATGCCAGCGTGCATGGACGTACGCTCACTCTCATGAGCGGTGACATACGCTGAGTTTTCCATTGAAAACAATAGAGACCCGTCCGTGCAAGGTGGCATACGCTCAGATAGCCGCAAGAAGTCGGTGGGAAGACGGACGAGAGACGTCCGTAAACGGTGGCGTACGCTCTGTTGTACGCCAGTTGTCGGAGTCTAAGGGGTGAGCCGTCCGTGTACATTAGCGTACGCTCAATTGTACGCCACTCCCCTTTGTCGGTGTTTCTGGCCGTACGATTGGCCGCACCGATCAGAATAACCCCCATAATGCCCCCAGCAGTATAACACACATAATGCCCCCAGCAGTATAACACACATAATGCCCCCAGCAGTATAACACACATAATGCCCCCAGCAGTATAACACACATAATGCCCCCAGCAGTATAACACACATAATGCCCCCAGCAGTATAACACAGATAATGCCCCCAGCAGTATAACACAGATAATGCCCCCAGCAGTATAACACAGATAATGCCCCCAGCAGTATAACACACATAATGCCCCCAGCAGTATACCCCACATAATGCCCCCAGCAGTATAACACACATAATGCCCCCAGCAGTATAACACACATAATGCCCCCAGCAGTATAACACACATAATGCCCCCAGCAGTATAACACAGATAATGCCCCCAGCAGTATAACACAGATAATGCCCCCAGCAGTATAACACAGATAATGCCCCCAGCAGTATAACACACATAATGCCCCCAGCAGTATACCCCACATAATGCCCCCAGCAGTATAACACACATAATGCCCCCAGCAGTATAACACACATAATACCCGCAGCAGTATAACACACATAATGCCCCCAGCAGTATAACACATATAATGCCCCCAGCAGTATAACACACATAATGCCCCCAGCAGTATAACACACATAATGCCCCCAGCAGTATAACACAGATAATGCCCCCAGCAGTATAACACAGATAATGCCCCCAGCAGTATAACACAGATAATGCCCCCAGCAGAAGTGCACATAATGCCCCCAGCAGAAGTGCACATAATGCCCCCAGCAGAAGTGCACATAATGCCCCCAGCAAAACCGCACATACTGTAATGCCCCAGCAGAAACTGTGCTGTAAGTTACACTCACCGTTGCCATCCGTTGGTTGAGGTCAGTGTTCTGTCCAGAAGCACCACTGTTCGGGGCCTCCAGCACCCGTGTGGCGCGCAGTGATTCCCCGCGTGTCAGCAGAGGTGGACAGCCTGTCAGCGCGGCGGGCAGCCTGTCAGCGCGGCGGGTGTGGGATGTAGCTGGAAGAGCCTACAGTACACACTGCGGCGTATCAGCTCTTCCACCCACATCCCACCCCCCGCCGCGCTGACAGGCCGCTCAATCCATTCCTTTGATGGGCGATTCTGTCAGCCTATCAGCGGCGTTTCCTCACATAAAGAAAAAAAAGTCAGGAAGTGAGGGTGAACGCTCCGCGCCGACCGCGCTATGCCAAATATGCACCATCAGGACATTTAGGTCAGATATGCAATTTCTGCTGAAAATCGGGCAAATATGCAAATGCATATGCAAATATGCCAATGCATATAATCCGTTCTCTAGTCATGTGTAATGGGTACTGCGGTGTGTGGCGTCATGTGTAGTGAATAGTATGGTGTGTGGCATCATATGTAATGGGTAGTGTGGTGTGTGGCATCATATGTAATGGGTAGTGTGGTGTGTGGCGTCATGTGTATTGGATAGTATGGTGTGTGGCATCATATGTAATGGGTAGTACGGTGTGTGGCATCATGTGTGATAGGCATTGCACTGTTGCGTCATGTGTAATGGGTGGTACAGTGTGTGGCATCATGTGTAATGGCCATTATGGTGTGTGGTGTCATGTATAGTAGGTAGTACAGTGTGTGGTGTAATGTGTAGTAGGTAGTATGGTGTGTGTCATCATGTGTAATGGGCATTACGGTGTGTAGCATCATGTGTAATGGGCATTATGGTGTGTGGCATAATGTGGCCACACCCTTATTGTCATGTAGTCACTCCTCTCTCCCAGTACCACCAAGAAACAAATTCTGCTTGCACCGCTGCACTGTGCTACCCAGGTCTGTCTTTCCTTTCTGCAGCCGAGGAACTCCAATTTTTTTCTTGAGGGGGGGCGCAATCTGCTTGTTTGCCCTTTACAGGGTGCTCTCAAATGTGAGACACCAGAGAGGTGTCTTACATCTGGGAGCACTGGAGAAATAATTCTATGGTCGGCAACCATCCAATGATTTCTCTCATCCCTGCACCCAAGGCTGCGAGTGGATGTTTATGCTAAACATCCATTCGCAGCTGTGCGGAAAACTCAGCAAACGAGGGTAGGGCGGATAGGCGGCAGGTGGCATTACATCCACATGCAACTCTGTGAAATTGGCAGCATTGCATGTGGACCAGAATAAGGTCCAATATATCCATGACATTTACATGGTCCGTTGTTATGAGATACAGTAGTTGACATCCTCCAATTCATATGGTTGTGGTCATGTTTTGGCTCACTGAGTGTATATGTATATGTGTATATATATATATATATATATATATATATGCTGTATGTACAGTGTGTGTGTTTGTATACATGCATACAAGTAACAGAATTGTGAGTCATTCATATATTGTTCACACACTGCAGACATCAACCCACTGCTATAATCACATCAATCCGCCAGCATCTATGACTAATACCAGATTGTAGTGTAAGACTATTGGGTGGCAATATTGTCTTCACAGTAGCATTTTGTTTGATTTGGCATTGCAGATAGAGTGAAACAGCTTTAGTAGAAGGAGGTTAAATAAACACAAGTGATGTGATCTGCAGCATTGTGTGCCAAGGTTTTGTTTGTCTGAGAACATGTTTACTAGAACCACAATATTTCTAATGACATACAGTAATCTTCTTTAGACTTTATGATTTCCCATTCTCTTATAATGCAGTATATGTGTTATACTACATTGTTATATATATATATATATATATATATATATATATATATATATATATATATATATATATATATATATATATAGCAGGGGACGGGGCTCGGCACTCCAAACGGATTTGAATAAATCCAGGCAGACACAGAAGTAAACTACAACGTTTCAATGCCGTTTAATGTGGCATTTTCGTCAGGTAATAAAAGTTAAAGCAGTCTCTTACCTTATAAAAGCACCCTGTGAGCGCGGCAAGACCCGGGGGCGGGGACGCTTCCCAGGCACTAGTCGCAAGGAGATGACATCATCAGACGTGATGTCAGCGTGCAGACCCATCACCATAGCAGCACATAAACAAACTGAAAAACATTACACGGACAATCAACAACTTACATATGGCAGTACTAAATGATATATAATTAATACATCTGACAATCACACTTAGCTATCGACACCTAGGCTATATCATGGAACAGTATTAGCATTTGCTATTGGTTATGTTAGATGGTAACACATAATTATTTAAATCAGTGAGCTCAAACCAGAATGCTCATTGAGACCCATCGGGGACAGTGTTCCCAAACGATGGATCCAGCGAGTCTCCATTTGGATTAATTTCCTAGACCTATCACCTCCTCTAATCGATGGGGGTAAATGGTCTATCATGCGGTACCTAATTGAGGAAAGGGGGTGAGGGTGCGTACAGAAGTGTCGAGCAACAGGTTGCTCGCTCGTACCCTTAAGCAATGCATTTCGGATAGCCGACCTGTGGGCTGTCATACGTTCCTTGAATTGGCATTCAGTTTTGCCAATGTATGACAGCCCACAGGGACAAATGATCTGGTAGATAACATACCTAGAGCAACATCCTAGTCTATGTCGGATTTGTATCGGTAGGCCAGAACGGGGATGTGGGAATGTGTCACCTGGAATCATGTATTGACAGGTGACACATGTGCATCTGTAGCAACCTTTCTTAGTATTAGCATATGGGTTACTACATTGATGCTGATCTTTAGTTATGTCAACCCGGACTAGAATGTCTCTAAGGTTGCGACCCCGAGTGTAGCAGGACAGCAATTTAGTATTCTCCAGCCCAAGGTCCTTGTCACCCTGTATAATCGGCCATAGGTTTTTAGATATTTTGTTAACCCCTATGCTGGTCGGGTTATATTGGCATACCCAAGGTAACATTGCACCCTTGGACTTAGTTTTAGATGGAGTATGTATCAGTGTTGCTCTATCAATCTTCAACACACGTTCTTTGGCCTCCTGCAGTAATTCATATTTGTATCCCCTATCAAGGAATTTCTGGATCATAATATCCATTTCACGGTCAGCTACTAAGGGATCAGAGGTGATGCGCCTTATGCGCAGCAGTTGGGAATAAGGCAATCCCTTCTTCAAGGGTGCAGGATGGAAACTATCTGATCTCAGTAAATTATTTCTATCTGTAACCTTAGTATACAGAGATGTAGCCAACTTGCCTTCATTTAGAGCGATGTTAACATCTAAGTATTGTATGGATTCCTGGCTGATGACATGTGTGAATTTAATGGGGTGACCAATAGAATTATGGGTGCCAATTACCTCAATTAACCTCTCGGGAGGGCCTTTCCAGAGAATTAGTAGATCATCGATATATCGACAGTAATATACAATATACTGCGATACATCGGGATCATCGAAGAAAACCAATTGCTCAATTTCAAACATGTACGTATTAGAGTACGCTGGAGCCATGGCAGAACCCATGGCACACCCTTGGCATTGTAAATAGAATTTACCGTCATACAGGAAAAAAATTTTTGTTAGAATGAGTTCAAACAGCATGAGATGGAAATCTAATGCATCACCCCTAAATGTGTCAGTGGATTCCAAGAGCCTCCTCACAGCTGCCAATCCCCCAGCATGGGGAATCACAGTGTAAAGACTCTGGACATCCACACTGCATAATGATATGGGTTCTTCAAATGTCGGCAATGTCGACAATCGCTGCAAGAGCGTATTAGTGTCGAGCAAGAACCGAGGATGTGCCTGTATAAGAGGTTGAAGAATAGAGTCCAAATACAATGCTACTGGCTGAAACAGAGATTTAACGGCCGATATTATTGGCCTTCCCGGGGGTTTAATTAGCGTCTTATGCACTTTAGGTGTTGTACATAAAACAGGGACAACCGGATGCGCTGGTAAAAGTGCTTTATATAATTTTTCACATAGATGTCCTCGATCAAAGCCATATTTGAGAATATTGGAAAGTTCTTTGGTATACATAGGCGTTGGGTCTCCATCCAACCCTCGGTAGGTAGCTGTATCACTCAGTTGTCGTTCAATCTCCTCCTTATATTCCTGAATATTTTGTATGACCAGGGCTCCTCCTTTATCGGCCGGGCGAAATATTAGATCTTTGTTGGCCGCAAAGTGTTTTAGTGCCTGCTTTTCCTCTTTGGACATATTATTACGAATCATCGGTGGATGATCTGTTATTCTGCTGGTTTGCTGATCCAGCATCCTTGTAAATGTCCGTATAGAGGCATTTGACGGTAGAGGGTCAAATGTTGACTTGGGCATAATTTTAGCAATCTTAGGAGGGATCACCTGGATAGGGGACGGCATAACAGTAGTATTTTTAGCGAAATACTCTTTAATCTTGAGTTGACGATTTAGTCGGTACTTTTCCACTTTCCAGAGAAGAGGGTCTTGCTTATAAGTAGGTATAAAAGATAGGCCTTTCATAAGTACCTGGTGTTCTTCTCTACTCAATTCATGGTCAGAGAGGTTAATTACTAGACTTTGTAATTCTTCGGCGGCCTGCCGAGTCTGCCTCTTCCTCTGCCATTGCCCTCCACGACGGGTAAAGTGGCAGTACCTCCTCTGCCTCTGTCCCGAGTCTTGGGGACCACTGCTAAAGGGCCACTCTGTCTACGAGATGTTTGTGCTGGCTCTGAGTCACTAGCAGTCAAGGTTTGCTCATTAGATGAGTCTAAATTTCGCTGTCTGGGGTATTTACGCCTAAAGAACGTTTTTTTCCTTTCCCCTCTATAGGAGGAGTCTGTCCAGCGATAAACCGTGTAGTTTGTGTAGTCATTGTCAACTTTACTCTTTTTCTCGGCTTTAAACTTAATCAACTCCCGTTTATAGGTCTGCAGTTGATTAGACAGTTTAGCATACCAATCTGTTGCTCTAGGTATGTTATCTACCAGATCATTTGTCCCTGTGGGCTGTCATACATTGGCAAAACTGAATGCCAATTCAAGGAACGTATGACAGCCCACAGGTCGGCTATCCGAAATGCATTGCTTAAGGGTACGAGCGAGCAACCTGTTGCTCGACACTTCTGTACGCACCCTCACCCCCTTTCCTCAATTAGGTACCGCATGATAGACCATTTACCCCCATCGATTAGAGGAGGTGATAGGTCTAGGAAATTAATCCAAATGGAGACTCGCTGGATCCATCGTTTGGGAACACTGTCCCCGATGGGTCTCAATGAGCATTCTGGTTTGAGCTCACTGATTTAAATAATTATGTGTTACCATCTAACATAACCAATAGCAAATGCTAATACTGTTCCATGATATAGCCTAGGTGTCGATAGCTAAGTGTGATTGTCAGATGTATTAATTATATATCATTTAGTACTGCCATATGTAAGTTGTTGATTGTCCGTGTAATGTTTTTCAGTTTGTTTATGTGCTGCTATGGTGATGGGTCTGCACGCTGACATCACGTCTGATGATGTCATCTCCTTGCGACTAGTGCCTGGGAAGCGTCCCCGCCCCCGGGTCTTGCCGCGCTCACAGGGTGCTTTTATAAGGTAAGAGACTGCTTTAACTTTTATTACCTGACGAAAATGCCACATTAAACGGCATTGAAACGTTGTAGTTTACTTCTGTGTCTGCCTGGATTTATTCAAAGCCGTTTGGAGTGCTGAGCCCCGTCCCCTGCTGTATTACTTATATTTGCCCGGGCACCCGACGCAGTACTACTGAGTAGAGGAGAGCCGGATCCCCCCCTCCGTTCTATATATATATATATATATGGACGGTAATCCCCGGCACTCCGGATAGGAGGGGTACTTGCCTGGTGCCTTCCGGGCGGGCACACCGTGGGAACAGGGGCCCGATAGGTATAGCGATGGTGGCGGCGGCACTCACGTCTTAGTAGAAATAACTACAGTAGGCTGTAGAGGCTCTACAGCCTACTGTAGTTATTTCTACTAAGACCTGAGTGCCGCCGCCACCATCGCTATATATATATATATATATATATATATATATATATATATATATATATATAAATATATATATATATATATATATATGTATATATATCATATAGTGGAGAAACCGCACACTCAAGTTTTCAATAATGCAGGTGCTGGAGCATACACTTTCATATAGCCACAAACTTTATCCCAGCAAGGACAAATGAACCAGCACACCACCGTTTGATAAAAGTCAAAAAGAGTTTTTCTTTAGTGAAAAAAAAGGATAACAACTTGATCACAGGTTTAGCATATTCAAGAGAAGTAATTCATGGATACTCATCGTGATTCTTCAGAGGGAGCTGTAACTGGAAGTACAAGCAGCATATCCCTATCCATGAGCCAGAACTGCCCGACAGGCTGTTTCGGAGTGCTACCTCCTTCATCAAGGGCATACAGCAAACTAAGCTGACCTGTGTATATGTAGGGGATGGGATGCCCACCAAAATTACACTACACCTTACCTCACCTGTGAAGCACCTGCCATGCCCAGCTCCCGATCCACGGCTGTCCGTCTCCAAGCCCGGAAATCTCAGCGTGACACGCACGCGACGTGACACGCACGCGTCATGTCCTGTAGTGCGCTTCCGCTATTATCTAGGTATAGCGGCGTCTCAGGATTGCCATAGCAACTGTCGGAATGGACGGAGTTACCGCCCATCCGACGTCACAAGGCTCCGGGGAAGGCTGCTGCTGCAGCAGATGACAGACGAGTCACGTCAATACACCGCTGGCTGCTCGCCTGCTCCGGCTGTCCTATTGGCCCATACCTTTAGTAAATATATTAAACAAGCTGATGACAGCTACCTATTTGCGTAGCCGCACTATCCACAGGACTAAATGGCTGGATTACGTATAGCGCACAGTAGGAAAAGGAAAAGTGCTGTAGGCATGCAGTTAGTGCATTACTCTGGTGGGCGACAGAATGCAGTATGTCGTCTGACAGGCACCCACACTCCCCCGTCCAAATTAAATAAAAGGAAAAAGATACAAGTGAACCCAAAGGGCATACAAAAAAGACTAACAATTGGCACACTAGAGTAAGGAAACTGATATCGCTAAACTATTCTAGTCAGAATAAGGAATACTGCTATCAACTTCCCACAGCTCCCTCTTGTAACATAATATCATTCCTATACAAGTAAGATATATATATCATGCTGGTCAATTCGAGACCTATAGGGGAACTATTTTACAAATTATACGGTCATGGGGGTCAGCTGATTATAGATATTACCAAAACAAGTAAACAAACACTATGTCAGCAGCCCTCATATCCCCTGTCAGTTATAAGAAAACATTCATATTTAATTCTTCATTTAGACCTGTTGGAAAGAGAGAGTTCAATTTGTAAATATATTCGCTCTCCTTTCTGAGTAGCAGAAGATGGCGGTCACCACCTCTCTTGAGTGGTTTAATGGTGTCCAGTGGCATAAACTTAAAGTCACGTACATTATGGCCTGCCTCGAAAAAATGTCGGGCTACTGGTGGTGTGCTGGCATCCCTGATGGTCAGGGCCTTTTTAATACTGGAACGATGCATGGCTACTCTCTCCTTCACCATCCTTATCGTTTTGCCGACATATAATTTTTGACACGGGCAAACCAGAACATACACGACATATTTGCTCTCACAGTTCAGTCTATGCTTGATAGGATATCTGGTACCAGTAATTGGATGCGTAAAATGCTCCCCTATAATGATGTGTGAGCAGTTTACACAGCCGCTGCATCTGAAGGCTCCCATTTTCATAGATAGCCAGTTTGAGCTGCTACCTATAGGGCTAATGTCCGCAGTGGTAACTCGATCCTTAAGGTTACTACTTCTCTTGTATGCGAACATAGGCCTTTCCTTGCAAAACTTCCCAATAATCGGATCTGACTCCAAAATATACCAATTTTTATTGATTACCTCCCTTAGTTTAGGTGAGGAAATCGAAAATGTAGTTGGGAAGATTAAACGTTCCTGTGGGTTAGTATCAATAGCCTTGGATAGCGTGCTCTCTCTCTCTAGGGTCAGACATCTGTTGATAGACTCCTCTATTTCACCCTTGTGATACCCTCTTTGTATAAAGTCCAGTCCTATTTTTTGTAATGCTGGCATAAGATCTTCTTTATTTGAGGTGATTCTCACAATTCTAACCATCTGGGAAAATGGTAATCCCCGCTTGAGGGGTTGTGGGTGAAAACTCTCTGCCAATAAGACAGAGTTCTGATCCGTTGGCTTTTTGTAAATGGTAGTTTGAAAATGTCCATTTTTGATAGAAACACACACGTCTAGGAAATTAACCGATATGGGGCTGCTGACAGATGTAAATCTAATGGTTCCTGTGATGCTATTAAGCTGTTCTACAAACATATCAAGCTGCTGAATCCCGCCGGTCCACACAAAAAATAAATCATCGATAAATCGAACATAAAGAGAAATTAATTTTGAAAATCGTAAATTATGCAGAATATTGGTCAACTCATAATCATACATAAATAAATTGGCGTATGATGGGGCCATGTTCGACCCCATCGCCGTCCCTTGTAACTGTAAATAAAAAGAATTTTCAAATAAAAAATAATTTTTGTGTAAAATGAAACTCATAAGTAGAAGAAGAAACTCGATGGGTGGACCTGTGTACACTGCGCTATTGCAAATCACTCTTTTAATAGCATCCAGGCCTGCCTGGTTTTGAATGTTGGTATAAAGACTTGTGATGTCACAGGTTACTAGTATGCAGCCTGTGGGGGGAGTACCGTATTCCTTAATACGTTTGAGAAAGTCTGTGGTATCCTTTAATACAGTGGGTACCTCACTGACAATAGTTTGTAAAAAATAATCAGCGTACTGAGAGAGAGTCTGACATAATGATCCCCTAGAGGAAATTATGGGCCTACCAGGGGGCCTAACCAAGGTTTTATGTATCTTGGGGAGGATATAGAGCAATGGGGTGATAGGATGCTCCTGCGTTAGAAATTCCACAGTCGCATCATCTATCCACCCATTGCTCCAGCCCATCTGCAAAATACCGTCGATCTCCTTTTTAAAGGACATGGTGGGATCATAACGGAGCTGTTTGTAACAGTCGGCGTCTGCCAGTTGTCTTTGAACCTCCATTATGTAATCAGCTCTGTTGAGTACCACCACACCGCCCCCTTTGTCAGCTGCACGTATGATAATAGCTTTGTTATTTTTAAGCTCTTGTATGGCAATTTTTTCTGCATTGCTGACATTGGAGTATGACATTTTTTGTCTACGCATAAAAGGGACAATCTCATTGCGCACCAATCTCATGAATGTGGCTATTGATGGATTCAGGCATTGGGGGTCAAATTCACTTTTTTTCTTCTTAAAGGGATGTTTTTTGGATATGGCGGTCGGGGCTTGTTTCGAAAAGTGATCTTTAAGTTTTAATTGTCTGTGAAATTTGTGGAGTTCGATCTCACAGTCAAAGTCTTTTTGGCGAAAGGTCTGGACAAAGGATAGGCCCTTGGAAAGGACTCCAGTCTCTGTCTCAGACAATTTGTAGTTAGAGAGTATATAACCTCTCTAACTACAAATTGTCTGAGACAGAGACTGGAGTCCTTTCCAAGGGCCTATCCTTTGTCCAGACCTTTCGCCAAAAAGACTTTGACTGTGAGATCGAACTCCACAAATTTCACAGACAATTAAAACTTAAAGATAACTTTTCGAGACAACCCCCGACCGCCATATCCAAAAAACATCCCTTTAAGAAGAAAAAAAGTGAATTTGACCCCCAATGCCTGAATCCATCAATAGCCACATTCATGAGATTGGTGCGCAATGAGATTGTCCCTTTTATGCGTAGACAAAAAATGTCATACTCCAATGTCAGCAATGCAGAAAAAATTGCCATACAAGAGCTTAAAAATAACAAAGCTATTATCATACGTGCAGCTGACAAAGGGGGCGGTGTGGTGGTACTCAACAGAGCTGATTACATAATGGAGGTTCAAAGACAACTGGCAGACGCCGACTGTTACAAACAGCTCCGTTATGATCCCACCATGTCCTATAAAATGGAGATCGATGGTATTTTGCAGATGGGCTGGAGCAATGGGTGGATAGATGATGCGACTGTGGAATTTCTCACGCAGGAGCATCCTATCACCCCATTGCTCTATATCCTCCCCAAGATACATAAAACCTTGGTTAGGCCCCCTGGTAGGCCCATAATTTCCTCTAGGGGATCATTATGTCAGACTCTCTCTCAGTACGCTGATTATTTTTTACAAACTATTGTCAGTGAGGTACCCACTGTATTAAAGGATACCACAGACTTTCTCAAACGTATTAAGGAATACGGTACTCCCCCCACAGGCTGCATACTAGTAACCTGTGACATCACAAGTCTTTATACCAACATTCAAAACCAGGCAGGCCTGGATGCTATTAAAAGAGTGATTTGCAATAGCGCAGTGTACACAGGTCCACCCATCGAGTTTCTTCTTCTACTTATGAGTTTCATTTTACACAAAAATTATTTTTTATTTGAAAATTCTTTTTATTTACAGTTACAAGGGACGGCGATGGGGTCGAACATGGCCCCATCGTACGCCAATTTATTTATGTATTTATGAGTTGACCAATATTCTGCATAATTTACGATTTTCAAAATTTATTTCTCTTTATGTTCGATTTATCGATGATTTATTTTTTGTTTGGACCGGCGGGATTCAGCAGCTTGATATGTTTGTAGAACAGCTTAATAGCATCACAGGAACCATTAGATTTACATCTGTCAGCAGCCCCATATCGGTTAATTTCCTAGACGTGTGTGTTTCTATCAAAAATGGACATTTTCAAACTACCATTTACAAAAAGCCAACGGATCAGAACTCTGTCTTATTGGCAGAGAGTTTTCACCCACAACCCCTCAAGCGGGGATTACCATTTTCCCAGATGGTTAGAATTGTGAGAATCACCTCAAATAAAGAAGATCTTATGCCAGCATTACAAAAATGGGACTGGACTTTATACAAAGAGGGTATCACAAGGGTGAAATAGAGGAGTCCATCAACAGATGTCTGACCCTAGAGAGAGAGAGCACGCTATCCAAGGCTATTGATACTAACCCACAGGAACGTTTAATCTTCCCAACTACATTTTCGATTTCCTCACCTAAACTAAGGGAGGTAATCAATAAAAATTGGTATATTTTGGAGTCAGATCCGATTATTGGGAAGTTTTGCAAGGAAAGGCCTATGTTCGCATACAAGAGAAGTAGTAACCTTAAGGATCGAGTTACCACTGCGGACATTAGCCCTATAGGTAGCAGCTCAAACTGGCTATCTATGAAAATGGGAGCCTTCAGATGCAGCGGCTGTGTAAACTGCTCACACATCATTATAGGGGAGCATTTTACGCATCCAATTACTGGTACCAGATATCCTATCAAGCATAGACTGAACTGTGAGAGCAAATATGTCGTGTATGTTCTGGTTTGCCCGTGTCAAAAATTATATGTCGGCAAAACGATAAGGATGGTGAAGGAGAGAGTAGCCATGCATCGTTCCAGTATTAAAAAGGCCCTGACCATCAGGGATGCCAGCACACCACCAGTAGCCCGACATTTTTTCGAGGCAGGCCATAATGTACGTGACTTTAAGTTTATGCCACTGGACACCATTAAACCACTCAAGAGAGGTGGTGACCGCCATCTTCTGCTACTCAGAAAGGAGAGCGAATATATTTACAAATTGAACTCTCTCTTTCCAACAGGTCTAAATGAAGAATTAAATATGAATGTTTTCTTATAACTGACAGGGGATATGAGGGCTGCTGACATAGTGTTTGTTTACTTGTTTTGGTAATATCTATAATCAGCTGACCCCCATGACCGTATAATTTGTAAAATAGTTCCCCTATAGGTCTCGAATTGACCAGCATGATATATATATCTTACTTGTATAGGAATGATATTATGTTACAAGAGGGAGCTGTGGGAAGTTGATAGCAGTATTCCTTATTCTGACTAGAATAGTTTAGCGATATCAGTTTCCTTACTCTAGTGTGCCAATTGTTAGTCTTTTTTGTATGCCCTTTGGGTTCACTTGTATCTTTTTCCTTTTATTTAATTTGGACGGGGGAGTGTGGGTGCCTGTCAGACGACATACTGCATTCTGTCGCCCACCAGAGAAATGCACTAACTGCATGCCTACAGCACTTTTCCTTTTCCTACTGTGCGCTATACGTAATCCAGCCATTTAGTCCTGTGGATAGTGCGGCTACGCAAATAGGTAGCTGTCATCAGCTTGTTTAATATATTTACTAAAGGTATGGGCCAATAGGACAGCCGGAGCAGGCGAGCAGCCAGCGGTGTATTGACGTGACTCGTCTGTCATCTGCTGCAGCAGCAGCCTTGCCCGGAGCCTTGTGACGTCGGATGGGCGGTAACTCCGTCCATTCCGACAGTTGCTATGGCAATCCTGAGACGCCGCTATACCTAGATAATAGCGGAAGCGCACTACAGGACATGACGCGTGCGTGTCACGTCGCGTGCGTGTCACGCTGAGATTTCCGGGCTTGGAGACGGACAGCCGTGGATCAGGAGCTGGGCATGGCAGGTGCTTCACAGGTGAGGTAAGGTGTAGTGTAATTTTGGCGGGCATCCCATCCCCTACATATACACAGGTCAGCTTAGTTTGCTGTATGCCCTTGATGAAGGAGGTAGCACTCCGAAACAGCCTGTCGGGCAGTTCTGGCTCATGGATAGGGATATGCTGCAGGTACTTCCAGTTACAGCTCCCTCTGAAGAATCACGATGAGTATCCATGAATTACTTCTCTTGAATATGCTAAACCTGTGATCAAGTTGTTATCCTTTTTTTTCACTAAAGAAAAACTCTTTTTGACTTTTATCAAACGGTGGTGTGCTGGTTCATTTGTCCTTGCTGGGATAAAGTTTGTGGCTATATGTATATATATATATATATACGTGGCGATGGGGAATGTTAAGGAATTCTTTCAACATCAGGCCTCAAATGCCATCCCGGACAGACACCAAGACTTTCTTAGATTACACAGCAAGTCTACTTTCGACCCGCCCTCTCAAAATCCGTCATTAAAAAGCTTCACGCGACTATTGGACGGTTCAATCAGCAAATTGAACACAGTACAACCAGACCATCACCGTAACCTGTCCAAACAGGAACATCAAGCGTTACAAGCTTTATCAAATCGACAGGACATCATTATTCGTCCGGCGGACAAAGGGGGCGGGATAGTTATCCAGGATCGTGGCCAATATGTCTGCAATCTAGACCTACATTTGGCGGATGCTAAAACTTACAGAAAGCTACCAGGTGACCCCACTGCCAGTTTCAAGAAGGAACTTGACCAGATCCTCAGGAATGTAACTGAAGAAGGCCATATAAGCACCAAAGTCTTGAAGACATTATCCTCTGATTTCCCCATCACCCCTGTTATATACTCCATTCCAAAGATCCACAAAGACAGCAATAACCCTCCGGTCCGCCCCATCATTTCTGCACGCGGTTCCCTCTGTCAACCCATTTCACAATTCCTAGATACCCTGATCCAACCCTTTGTCATGTCCCAGCCATATTTCTTAAAGGACACCACCCAATTATTAAACAAATTAAATCTTCTTGTCAATATTCCAGCTACTGCTTTGTTAAGTACTATGGACGTTTCCAATTTGTACACAGTAATCCCCCATGCCGAGGGTCTGTCTGTGATGCGTGCTTTTCTCATCTCTAATAATTTTTATCATTTACATATACCTTTATTTTTGTCTTTATTGGAATTCATACTAACGAAAAATTATTTTTTGCATAACGGCAATTTTTATTTACAGTTGACCTGGTGTGCGATGGGGTCCAATGTGGCCCCGTCGCTAGCAAATGTATATATGTTCTCACAGGAATCCAATTTTTTCTTTTCTGACATTAATATCACCAGGTATATTTTATTTTATGCACGTTATATAGACGACCTCCTAATGATCTTGGGGGGCACTCAAGAGGAGTTGTCATCCCTCATTAATGACATCAATAGATTAGACAACCCCATAAAACTAACTATGCAGTGCAATCCCTCCAAAATTGATTATTTGGATGTGTCCATTCATCTGAAAGATGGTTGCATTAATACAACAGTGTTTTCTAAGACAACTGACAGAAACACGTTATTGCACCATAGCAGCCATCACGCACCCAGCCTCAAGAGAGGCTTACCGCGTTCTCAAATGTTAAGAATCGCCAGGATCACAAGTGATCATGACCAGTTGGATCAGGCCCTTGATCTCATTGTAATCAAATTCCTAGAATGAGGATATGACTACCGACTATTAAAAAAACAAAAGTTGGAAGTATTAAACACTCCACGGTCTAACCTATTATCAGCTTGCAGACCTAAAGATCTAAAGAAAAAAATCCCATTTGTGACCACATTCTCGTCTACCAGTGCGGCACTCCCACGTGTCCTCAATGCCACATGGCCACTGGTGACCTCAGACAAAGATCTACCATGCTTCGCACAGTCCTCCTTGATGCCCAGCTTCAAGAGAGGCCGTAATATTCGCGATATTCTAGTCAAAACAAATCTTACTCCATCTTTGCCCAGTGGTACACAAAGCAAAGCACCAGGGTGCTATAGATGCCCTACTTGCACGGCTTGCCGATATTTAGATACAGGATCTTCATTTAAACACCCAAGATCTGGCCATAAATATTCTATAAAACAAGTAGTCACATGCACTACCCCATATGTGATATACATCATCAAATGCATATGTGGGCTCTACTATGTCGGCCAGACCAGCCGTCCCTTCAAAGAAAGGGCAGCGGCGCACCGGTCAGCCATAAAGAATTGCTTAGCTGGCAAAGATATCGACCAACCGGTCGTCCGCCATTTTAAGGCCCATCAACATACGTTAGCGAGCTTACGCTACCAAATTATAGAACATGTCCCCATGCCAATACGTGGGGGAGACAGACATAAGCGTTTGTTACAACGCGAAACATATTGGATTCATGTTCTTGACACTACAGCACCTCATGGCCTAAACGAAAAAACATCTCTTAACATCTTTTTGTAATCTGTTTCAAAATTTAGTCCATCTCTAAATCCTTAATTATAAATATAATGTTAAAGTTTTAAATTAAAAATATTCTAATATTGTATGGCGGTGACAAAAATGTTTCATTTTTCTTGTTATAAAGGAGCTATATTGTAAAATGGTTATATACCTTAAAAGCTCTATCTATATATAAAATAAATACAAAATCATATTTTTAAAAAATATTGCATTAAATGACAGCCAGGATAGAATAATAAGTCCCCGGAAAATCTATATGACTTTTTTGGTGATATCCACCTACAGTGGTTATAGTGGTCCGCTAGTATAAATATGCTCCATTGTCTTGTATATTTATAAATGCACTGTATTTTTATATTTGTCGACATGTATAATGTCAACATGAGTAACACATATGCTGATTGTTGCGCTGCAAATAACGGTACCACTTCCCCATTGTCCATCATACGCTTTTTGCCATTCCCTGTTTTTAAATTTTTCCATTATTTCTCCTTTTTATACATCCACGCAGATTGCACTTTTTGAATGCATCCGTATGCTGACAAGCAACGTGCATTCCCTATTGATCCTTCACAGCCGCCGTCTGAGAGCCGGAGGAGACGCCAGCGGGTTGCCCTGACAACCATGCTGACGCTGGAAGTCACGTGGGTCTCCCCGCCGGATGCCGGTCCCCGGGCTCAGTGCAGCGCAACAATCACGTAAGTACACCTCTTGTTATTTAAACTGTGTAACTTTTGCTAGACTTGTTTGTTTCTGCACGATTTTTGCTATGCTGTCATTTTGCACTCATCAGCTGTCCTGATGAAGGAGCGCTAGCTCCGAAACCGTTGACGTACAGGCTGAGTGATTGATTTTTCTCACTATGTTTTGATGTGATTTAATATACCTTTTTACACGTTGAGTGCCGCCTCCTGTTTTTCCATTTACCTGGATCAATTCGTTTGTATATATATATATATATATATATATATATATATTTAACATGTAACATGTAACATGAGCCGGTTGGTTATGAGACCAGCGTGGAGGTCCACGGGTAGCATGCTGTTGTCCCGCTAAGGATAAGTGACCCACTGCTTTACTCATTTTTTTCAAATATGTTGCCATGTGTTTTAAGAACTGTCTGAAACTGGACTTTTGAAATATATTCTTAAACCTTTCCCATTGGTGTGCAGATGTCGTTTCTCTGTAAGGGGAACACCATGTATATTTAACATGTAAATATGTGTGTTTAAAAAAATTAAATATACATATATATATACATACCTTGTAACATTGTAACAAAATGTTATTTTTGGTGCATACTGTGTGGCAGAATGTGAATTTTGGCACATACCATGTGGCATAATGTGAATTTTGAGGTATTCCATGTGGCAGAATGAATTTCAGCGTATTCCTTGTGTAAGAATGCAAATTTTGCTGCAGTCTGTGTGGCAGAATGTAAATTTTGCCACATTCCGCATTGCAGAATGTGAATTTTTGCTCATTTCGTGTGGCAGTATTTGAATTTTAGCGAACTTTGTATGGCATAATGTGAATTTTGGCTCATACTGTGTGGCATAATATGAATTTTATCTCATACTGTGTGGCATAATGTGATTTTGGCCATACTGTGTGGTATAATGTTAATTTTGGCTAGTACTGTATGGCAGAATGTGAATTTTGGTGCATTCCGTGTGGCAGAATGTTAATTTTGTCCTATTCTGTGTGGTATAATGTGAATTTAGGCTCAAAAGGTGTGGCATATTGTCAATTCCCCCTCATTCTGTGTGGCATAATGTGTAAGGAGCGTATTGCACTGGGAGAGGAATATTTTGCACCAGAGGAGATGCAAGTAGATCACTTGAAAGTAAGTGTACAAAAAGTAGATCAGGGGGATACCCCTGCCCTAAATGATTAAAAAAAAATTGTGTGTGTTTTTTTTTTTTTTGTGCTGTCACTTAAACCTGTCTGGCATTCAGAGACATTAGTGTTTAGCTTCCAGTGTTGAATGCATGGTAAATGAAGTTGGAACATCTGTTATCATAGAGATCACTGATTTCTATGGCAAACATGTCCTCAGTAAACACTGAGGAAGCAGATGTATGAAAAATAGAACATGATGCATTCCGGGTATGTCCAGTACTTCAGTGAGGACTTGTTCCCCAAAGAGATCAATGATGTTTAGTGTAACAGACAGCCTGGCAGTGTTCATCTCTAGCTGTAATTTAAGATCAATGTTTGTATTTTTTTGTCTGTGATTTTGTTTCACTGGGTTTTTTTTATTTTTTTTTGGCAAATATTATAACAAATTATTTTTATTAGAAGGTGTTGATATGATTTTAAAAAAAATGTTACTATCAATGGGTGCAGCTCCAGCAATATAACTCACATTTAACTGAATTTTGTTTCCTTTAAGGTATACTGGGGCAGATGCATTTGGCCTGGTAAAGTGATAAAGTATAGATAAAGCGATGATAAAGTAGAAGGGGATAACACACCAGCCATTCAGCTCCTACCTGTCATTTTTCAAACACAGCTGCTTGGCTGGTGCATTTTTACCTTCCCCTCTATCACTGCTTTATCACCACTTTAGCAGGATTAATACATCTACCCAACTGTATGTTCTCATACATCTATTTCATTTATATTTTGGGGAGACTAGATCTACAGAGGAAATTAGGTGGATCCCCTTCCTTTTCACCATGGGGGTGGGTGGCGCTGAATGGGCTACAAACACTTTAGTCATGGTAAACCATCTGTAACGTATGCATTGCACATAAACATATTGCTGCCATGGTGCTCCCTGTCTACCAAATAATTGGATGTTCCCTGCCTGCCAAATAATTGGGTGCTCCCAGTCTTCTCAATAATTAGGTGTTGTTACTGTCTGACAAATAATTGGGTGCTCCCTGTCTGCCAAGTATTGGGTGCTCACTCTCTGCCAAATAATTGGGTGATTTCTGTCTGCTAAATAAGTGGATTCTCCCTGTCTGCTCTATTGTTGGGTGCTCCCTATCTGCCAAATAATTGGGTGCTCCATGTATGCCAAGTAATAAGGGTGCTCTCTGTCTGCTCTATAATTGGGTGCTGTCAATGTCTGCCAAATTATTAGGTGCTCCCTTTCTGCCAAATAATTTGGTGCTCCCTGTCTGCCAAGTAATTAGGGTTTTCCCTGTCTGCTCTATAATTGGGTGCTTGCACTGTCTGCCAAACAATTTGTTGCTCCATGTCTGCCAAACAATTGTGTGCTCTCTGTATGCTCTAGATATGGGTGCTCCCTACCTGCCAAATAATTGTGTGCTCCCTGTCTGCCAAATAAGTGGATTCTCCCTGTCTGCTCTATAATTGGGTGCTGTCATTGTCTGCCAAATGATTGGGTGCTCCCTGTTTGACAAGTATTTAGGGTGCTCCCTAACTCCTCTATAATTGGGTGCTGTCACTATATGCCAAATAATTGGGTGCTCCCTGTCTGCCAAATAAGCAGGTGCTCCCTGTCTTTTCTATAGTTGGGTTCTCCCTGTCTGTCAAGCAATTAGGTGCTCCCTGTCTACCAAGTGATTAATGTGCTCCCTGTCTGCTCTATAATTGGGTGCTCCCTGTATGCCAAGTAATTATGGTGCTCCCTGTCTGCTCTATAACTGGGAGCTGTCACTGTCTGCCAAATTATTTGGTGCTCCCTGTCTGCCAAGTAATAAGGGTGCTCCCTGTCTGCTTTATAAATGGGTGCTGTCACATTCTGCCAAATAATGAGGGTGATCCCTGTCTGATCAATAATTGGGTGCCGTCACTGTCTGACATTTAATTGGGTGCTCCTTATCTGCTCTATAGTTTGGTGCTGTATGTCTGCCAAATAAATGGATACTGTCTGTCTGCCAAAAAATTGGGTGCTACCTGCCTGCCAAATAATTGAGTGCTCCCAGTCTGCAAAGTAATTAGGATGCTACCTGTCTGCTCTATAATTGGTTGCTACCTATCTGCCACATAATTCAGTGCTCCCTAGTTGGGTTTTCCCAGTCTTTCAAAATATTGGATGTTCCCTGTCTGCCAAATAATTGGGTGCTCCCTGTCTGCCAAGTAATTAGGGTGCGCCCTGTCTGCTCTATAATTTGGTGCTGTCACTGTCTGCCAAATAATTGTGTGCTTCCTGTTTGACAAGTAATTAGGGTTCTCCCTGACTCCTCTATAATTGGGTGCTGTCACTATATGCCAAATAATTGGGTGCTCCCTGTCTGCCAAATAAGTGGATACTCCCTGTCTGCTCTATAATTGGGTGCTGTCACTGTCTGCCAAATGATTGGGTGCTCCCTGTTTGACAAGTAATTAGGGTGCTCCCTGACTCCTCTATATCTGGGTGCTGTCACTATATGCCAAATAATTGGGTGCTCCCTGTCTGCCAAATAAGTGGGTGCTCCCTGTCTTTTCTATAGTTGGGTTGTCCCTGTCTGCCAAGCAATTAGGTGATCACTGTCTACCAAGTGATTAATGTGCTCCCTGTCTGCTCTATAATTGGGTGCTCCCTGTATGCCAAGTAATTATGGTGCTCCCTGTCTGCTCTATAACTGGGAGCTTTCACTGTCTGCCAAATGATTGGGTGCTTTCTGTCTGCCAAATAATTGGCTGCTAACTTTCTGCCACATAATTTAGTGCTTCCTGTCTGCTCTATAGTTGTGTTCTCCCTGTCTTCCAAAATATTGGATGCTCCCTGTCTGACAAATAATTGGGTAACCCCTGTCTTCTCAGTAATTAGGTGCTGTCAAATAATTGGGTGCTCTTTGTTTGCCAAATAATTGGGGGTTCTCTCTCTGCCAAATAATTGGGTGCTTACTCTCTGCCAAATAATTGGGTGCTCCCTGTCTGCAAAGTAATTAGGGTGCTCCCTGTCTGCTCTGTAATTGGGTGCTGTCACTCTGCCAAATAATTGAGTGCTCCCCGTCTTCCAAATAATAGGATGCTCCCTGTCTGCTGTATAGTTGGGTTCTCCCTGTCTGACAAAATATTGGATGCTCCCTGTCTGCAAAATAATTGGGTACTCGATGTCTGCTCTATAATGGGATGCTGAAACTATATGTCAAATAACCAGGTGCTGAGACTGTCTGCTTAATAATTAGGTGCTCTCTGTCTGCCAAATAAATGGGTTGCTGTCATTTTCTGCTCTATAATTGGGTGCTGTAACTGGGTGCTGTCATAGTCTGACAAATCATTTTTGTGTTGCCACAGTGGATGGGAAGAGGAGGCTATCTACCACCATTTGCACACCCTATACAAATGCTGGGAGAAGTCCATCTGCTGATATTGACATTGAGAATGTCACTGTAGAAGTACACCAGGATGAGGATATTGGTGTAGTTGGCCCTGAAGAGGAAGTTGATGAGGAGCATTCTGATGGTGATGTGGTTTGTAAGGCACAGGTGGAGACAGATGTTGGCTGTGGGATGAAAAAGCCCAATGTCATGCCTGGGCAGAATACAAAGAAATCCACCTCTTCTGTCTGGAATTATTTCTACCCAAATTCAGTCAACAACTGTCTTGCCACATGTACAGTAATTTGTGTAAAAGCTTAATAAGTAGGGGTAAGGATGCTAACCACCTATGAACATCCTCCCTTATACATCACCAACATCCCATTCATCATGAGTTATTGTCAAGTTCAGAAACTTTGGCTAAGAGAGTAAGAAGTCCATTGACACCTAAATCACATTTTCCTGTTGTATACAAGGGCCTACAATCCGCACCACCAACTCCCTCATCGTCTATTTCCTCCTTGATCAGGATCAGAAGTAGTCCTGCAGGCCATGTCGGTCATCTCTGGCTCCTCCGCTATCTGGGATTCCTCCTGAAGATCCTTTAGTACTACACCTACTGCTGCCGATGCTGCTGTTGCTGCTGGGAGTCGCCCATCATCCTAGAGAGGAAGTTGTAAGATTACTTCTACTACTTATCTAAAAACAATTGACTGTCCAACCGTCCTTTGTGAGGAAGATGAGGTATGACAGCAGTGACCCTGCTGCAAAGTGGATTACTGAGGCCACAACAACAATGCTGGTGCGCCCAGTATCTGCCATCAGTGCAGTGGGATTTAGACCATTGATAGACATACTGTACTGTGCCCCCGGTACCAAATCCTGTCTAGATTTTACTTCACTAGGCAAGCGACTCCCAGACTGTACAGGGACACTTAGAAAAGTGTCCTTAGTGGCACAGAAAGGACTATAACAAAGGACTATATGACTGTGACAGCCTACTGGGTAGCTGTATTGCCTTACACAGCGTCTCACAAATGCCAACTCATTGCTAGTCAGGCTACACTCTGTATCATTGGTTTCTGTAAGGGGAACACCACTAACAACCTCTTAAAGAAAATGCAGGACATCATCACACAATGTCTTACCTAGGGTGGCCAATCCCGGGATCGGCGGGATCCCGGGATTTGGCCTAAAAAAGTCCAGGATTTCAATCCCGGGATTGGATTATCCAATCCCGGGATTTTCGGGATTAGACTGCGCATGCGCAGTCTAATGCCGGGCAGCGTCTGAGCACTAGCTCAGACGCTGCCCGGCTCCCGAATCATGACCCCTGCGTGCATCGATGCGTAGCGTGACAGTAGAGGTCATGCTGCGTAGCCTTCTGCTGTGCACGCCCCCTTCCAGTCTTCTCCGCACGTCGCCCGCCTGCCTCCTTTCCGGCCTGCGGCCTGGCTGCTAAGAAGGAGGTGCACGAGCCTGGAGGCACCGTGCACCTCCGAACCCACTCCCGGCCGGCCGCCCGCTAATGTAAGTAAATGTTCGGGTCGGCCGGTGTGGGGGTGGGTATGTGTGGAGCAGAACTGTATTAGGGATGCCAATCCCGGGATCCCGAGAATCCCGGGATTGAGCATTTTTCAATCCCGGGATTGAAAAAATGCCCCGGGATTGGCATCCCTAGTCTTACCCTACTTAGACTCTCCTGGGGATTTGTGATATATTACAACACCAGCAATATTGTGCGAGCATTACATATGGGCAAATTCCAGCATGTACCATGTTTTGCTCACACAATAAAATTGATGTGCAAAATGTTTTGAAAAAGGACAGGGGCATGCAGGATATGCTTTTGGTGGCCCAAAAAAATGTAGGGCTACTTTCGACATTCAGCCACTGCATGCCCAAGCCTGGAGCACCAGCAAACACTCCTGAACCTGCCCTGCCATTACCTGAAGTAAGTGGTAGTAACAAGGTGGATTTCAACCTTCTATATGATTCAGAGGATGGAGGAACAGCAAAAGGCAATTTAAGCCTATACATCCACCTATGACATAGGCAAATGAGGGGGAATGCACCTGACTCAAGTGCGGTGGAGTATGGTTTCCATGTTATGCAAGGTTCTCCAGCCCTTGCGAAAGGGGAATGCACCTTACTCAATTGCGGTGGAGAATGGTTCCCATGTTATGCAAGGTTCTCCAGCCCGTGAGCCAGCTTGAGTCAGGTCATTTCCCTCATCAGGCTTTTACAGAAGCAGCTGGAAAAATTGAAGGCGGAGCTAAAATGGAGCAATTCCACCAAATATGTGGGACTTGTGGATAAAACCCACCCTTCTATTTGTCAGGATTAATGGATGGTCAATCTGTTGAAATCAGAGCACATTTTGGTGGGATATGGTCATTAGGTCAACCCTATTAAGGTCGACATGCATTGGGTCGGCAGCTAAAGGTCCACAGGCCTTAGGTCAATACCTGAATAGGTCCACATGGCTGAGGTTGACAGGGTTGGAAGGGCAACACAAGCATTAAGTTGACAATGGCAAGGTCAACAGTCAAAAGGTCGACATGAGTTTTTCAGGTTTTCTTTTAAGCTGCCAAACATCTTCCTTAATTTTCTCAACTGGGGCTGTAAGGAAAAAACTAACATTTCCTAGTCAAGCCACTGGCAGTAATGCAGGGCAGTTAGGAGCAACTTTTGACTTCTGGTCCTAACTGAAGGATCTTCCAACAATTACTGACATGTCTACAGTCACTTCATATGATGCTGTCATCTTTGAAAAAATGGGGGAGTATTATATCAGTGACAACATCCAAGAGGCCTTTGCCCAAACTGGCTTTATATAACCTAAGTTGCCCCTCCTACAGTGTGTACTGCGAAACAGTGTTTAGTGCAACCGGTAACCTTTTCAGCAATCGGCGGAGGAAGTTACTTCCACAACATGTGAGGAATATGCTGTTCATCAAAATCAAAATTACCAGAAGTTGCCTCCAGACACTACACAGGGACCAGTGATGGTGGATTCCAGTGAGGACAAATTAATACTATGTGAGGAAGAGGATGTACACACTGAAGGGGGTAAGGAACCAATGAGTTGTATGGAGATTGTATGATTCGACAGCATCATTTTTTATAATCATCTTTTTTTCATGAATCCATCTTTTTCAGGAATCGTATTTTTTAAGAATCTTAATTTTTCTGAACCATCTTTTTCAAAAATCATCTTCCTCATGTCGCTTCTCAGAATGTGAAAAGTCATCAAAATGGAAGTTGTATGATTCGGAGAACTTGGCCAGCTTTTTCCAGGGGGCCCCCTGTCGCTGAAATGATGGGTTTATTAACCCTTTAAGTGCCAACGTTGCTGTGAGAGATCCTTGTGTTGCTTAGCATAGTCATCCAGCTACCTCGGTGCAACCTTTTGGCTTAAAAACAATACTATAGGAACAAAATCCTATGATTAGACTCATACAGACTTATAACCCGAAAGGGTGGTTGTGACAGAACCCAATACAGATCCAATAGGGAGAACCAGATGCAAAACCAAAACACAAAAAGTATCCAGTGCTCAGCCCTAATTCAAAGAGTAGAGTAAATAAAAAATTGCATCTGAATGTATGTACCGGTATCTGAGTTTTAACATTAATATATTAAAAGACAGAATTTTCCAATAATTTACATAGAATTTCCCTGCAGCAGTATTTAAGTTATTTTATTACAATAGATTTACAAGAAATGTACTGTATTCTGTAAAACATATACTGCATAAAATATTTCAGATACAAAAGAACACTTAATCACTGCTTCATCTATGGGGGATGATTCAGAACCATGCCTGCAATTATAACAAGAGGTATGCAGATACAATAACCTGTTTCTTCCTCTTGACATGCAATGAGTGCAGCTGCACATCGCACAAAGGGGATAATTCAGGTTGGATTGCAATAGATTGTTTTCTGGGCGCACCACGCACACTGCACCCATTGTTTAATACTTACCACGCTAGAGTCCTGCGATGAAGGCAGCAACGGAGTCCGTGAAAAAATGGCATTGGTGCCATTTTTTCTGAGTTTTATACATGTGAGATAGAGTCTGAGCCCTCTAGAGCTCAGACTCTACTGCACTGTGCACTATATTGGTGCTGTGGCAGTGGCCCAGAAGAGAGAAGGGGGCCCGAGTGGAGGAGGCTGCACATGGGCCTCCTCCTCTCTTAAAACACCTCTGGAGGAGCATCACAGTTTTATGTGACCACAAATGCAGACAGGAGGTGGTACGTATGTCCTCTCTATTTGCATTGCTAAGGATCGCATATACTAAGCTGTTGCGAGCTATATAGCACATGTGATCCTTACTGAATCAGTCCCAAAGTTCTCACAGAGTACTTATTTGAATCTCCTCCATAATATATTATGACCATTACCTCTGCCAAAGTACATAAAAGATTTATTCATTGCTTGTTCACAGTTTTCTGTTCTTTTTCTACCGTCACACATTAGTAAAGACCGACACAAATAATATCTGATTCAGCACTTCTTCACACTGAATTCAGATAAGTTTTCTGAATTTTGCTATAAACCATAGTCTTTTGTTCCAGCAAATACTTGAAATCATTTAGAACTAGAATAGTAGCAAACATAGATATTTTGGGGTTTGTTTAATTAACTAATCAATTAAAGACAATGATCACAGCATTAAGTTCAACAAGGATGTGTCTCTCACACACAGTTAAGGAGATTTTAAAAGATATCGCTCAGAATGTGTACTGTGTATGCTCAATGTTGTTAAAGATGCCCCCCCCCCCTCCACACACACACACACACACACGTCAGCTGTTCATGCAGGACAATTTTCCAATGAGCAGGAGGGGTGGGTGATATTACTGAATGGAATTGTGAACTATATCAGTGTATAAGCATTATATTGTTCACCTACATACACCGCAATATCCGTGCCACAGTTCATCTAGTGTACATGGATCTTCATGGCCAGATTCTGGAGCCACTAGGCAGCTGCCTTTTGGTACAGCTGGCCCTGTTGCAGAAAAATGTAGCTGAAAATGGTGTCTTCATTTTAAATGTATACATATTTTACATGTAGCGATAGCCATATCGGCAACAAACAGTATACAGTGATTGTAAAATGTAATTCATGTTTCTCAAAAACTATGCAAGACAAATTCTAAGATTCAAATTTAGCATACAAAATACTGTGAGTTTCACTTATTTTACTTTATGGGATAGAAAATGATTAACATTTTGTAAATCAGTGTAATGTGACAAACGTAAAAACTCCACCATTGTTTTCTAAAATGTTCCATTTGGACTACAACATACCCTATTTCAATGTAATAGATGTAGTGGTAAAAAGGTGTTTCATATAAAAATATTAAAATGCACACTTTGAAAGTGCAATTTGGACTTCTTGCATTTTTTTACTCACTGGCTCAATGCATACATTTGTAGGAAACCTGAACAGATCTTCAGTGTCAATATATTTGCTCTGCAATGGTTACATTGTGCAGGAGAAGTCTGTATTCTAGATGGGGTTGTGCAGACTTGCTTTTAGTAATTAAACTGTCAAGCTGGATGGAGCTATTTTCCCCTTCGGCTCTGTCCTCTCTACTACAATGGTCTTGACAGCCATTTCCATGACCAACATAGAAATACAGGCTTAATGCATTTATTTTAGGAGAGTGCAAGAGGCCAGAATTCTTCTTGTCATGTTACATCTAACAATATATTAGCTGACTCAATACTACATTTTCCAAGAGACCTTATCTCAACCCTAAAGGTGGAACAGATAAGCGTTAAATTAGTATTCTACAAATCTCAGTATTTTCAGTTTAAGAGAAGTTATGGTTAATGTTCAAACCACCATGATTTACGTTTATTACACAATAATACTTTACTGCACAGGAAACGCTATTTTTCTATCTGCTTTTATCGGTTGCTAAGGCTTTTAAAACCCCAAATAATGACTACACTGAACTAACTTTAAGAAATTCAAGAACAAATTCTTATAAAGTAAGTTTATAAGTACAGTATAAGAAGAATAAAAAAATTGAAGACTCTGTAGACTCATAGGCGTATTTATAATTGTAAGCATTGAACACAGGCCCTAGGGAGCCAAGTATTCCACACCTTGCACCTGGAGTACTTACCTTGTTCCAGCAAGTGGTTCCTTCCGCCTCCAAGATTTAATATTCCAGTGACAAGGGGGCACGCTGCACATGGGCCATACTTGCCTACTTCTTTAGTCTCCTCTGCGGGAGAAGCTCAGAGAGGAGAAACTGCAGAAACCTTCAGGAGGCTGGGCTGAATTGGATCGTCAATAGGCCCCACCCTCAACACAGAAATTATCCATGATTTGCAGGTTCATTGTATGGGGCCTGAGCCAACTGAAGCAATTCATTATTTTATCCTGCTGCGGGGGACTTATGATTGCCGGTGACTGCCACACCATCCATCCCGCTTTACTTGGAGTAACATCAAGGGATTTAAAAAATGTATTAAAAATGTTAACTTGAATAAAGCATTTCTCATGCATACAGGTTGTTTCATTATTTTATAACTGTGATCTTTAATTAGTTGGAACTTTAATGAAAATAAATCTCACGTATGTGTACAAGTTACTGTACAAAGACTTGCCTGGCAAAGTGTTAAATAACCTTAACCTTATTTGTTTGATAAGGTGCACGTACAATATGCAGCAAATCAGCCTTATCACTGCAAACAGGGCTCTATAAATAAATAGGCCTTTAAGTGAATATTAAATGGTCTTTAAGCTAGGACTGGGGAGATTTTCAGTAGCAGCAATTACAGTATATCACACGAGATGAATTGCTTATGCAAACTGATCATCCTATTATATTCAAGGAGACTAATCTTTTGAAGATCGTTCGAAACAATTAAATTGTGGAAGTGCGCTATTAAAATTCACTTGTCTAGCAAAGCGCATAGAAAACCATACATTTCAAACAACCAACATCTGTTATGAACAATAATAAGTTTTATATTTATATATATATATATATATATATATATAGATAGATAGATAGATAGATAGATAGATAGATAGATATAGTTAGATAGATATATCATCAATAGCTATCCATCTATCTATATTGTTACAAGGCTGTCTGCAATGCTTTGTTTTGCTTTTAACTAAGTAGACCTAAAAAATCATTTCTTATTACAGCTATATGTGGCAGTATTTTCAAGGGTCCCCACTGCCACTATTGATAAATAGTTTCTAATGCATGATGGATGGATGTGATTTTAGGAGCGCATTTCTATTCTGTCATCTGTCAACATTTGTATGGAGTTTCCATTAGTGGTATTCTGCAAGTACTATTGCTATTGCAATAGCAATGTTACTATTGTTCTCTAGTTGGGCATTTCGGCATAAAAATCTGTGTATTAGCCCAGTGGCGTCCCTTCCTTATGGGTACCTGGTACAGATTATATACAGTACACACAGCTTAGCCACGAGCTAACAAAAATGGAGCGTGCTCTCGCCTCCCAAATTTCCTTTTTTGTCACTTCTGGGGACCAGAAATGCAGGCTGCATCTGGGGAGCAGTGCTGGCTTCTACACTGTGACAGGAGCCTGCTGCTGCACTTTGGACCTTATTCTGATCTGTTTTGCATCTGCGCAGACACAGGGTGCATGCACCCCACACAGCAAGCGGGGAGTGGAGAAGGGCCAGCCCCATTAGCATATGGGAACGCCCAGTGATTATGTAAATCATCGATTCATAGCCGTGCGGGGGGTCCTGCGAGCGAGGGGGGGTGGCTGGCACTGCAGGCAGCAGGCTTGGTGTCTGATGGATTTCGCAGCCTTGCAAGTCAATCAGAAAAAGGTCCTTAATGTCACAGTGCAGCATCTGGCTTCTGTCACTGAGGAGGAGTCGGTACTTTGGTGAGAACCCTCAGATGGTGACACCCGAGTGCAGCTTGACCCCCTAAAGAAATTGCTGTATTAGCCAGCAGCTAGCCTGCTAATTAACAGACAGGCATTTACAGCCAATTAGCAACCTGTTACCATGATAGAAGACGGATATTGGCATATAGTGACATATATACAAGTGATATAACTTACATGGGTTCCACCGTTGCAGGAGCTGGAGAGTGTACAGCATGTTTATGTCCAGTATTGACTGTGGCATTCAGTCTGTTACTTTTCAAACCCTGGAATGCCTACTGGAGAAGAGGAGTGACCTATGTCGAGGTTAGGCTGGTATGTGTATTTTTTTTGCTCATGCAGCGGGATTCTACATTTGCAAGAGGCCCAATCAGCACTAGGGATAAGGTGAGTATAGTGTGAGTGTATGTATACAATTTTAATTTGTGTGAGTATGCTGTGTGAGCTCTTAATGCCCCGCATGCTGATACTTGTGGTTACCCAAGTTCAGGCCTGTGGGGAGGCTTGTTGGGACCTGTAGTTTCCCTGTAAAGGACAATATTATTTAACTCAATCTTTGACTTATCCGTCCAGGGGTGTATGGGGTAGCCCCAGGTCTCAGCCCAGGACTGGGGTATACTGAAGAGAAGGGGTGTGGCATTTATTGGGGTGGTCCATACTTTCCCAGGGCTGATTAGCTATGATAAATAAAGTTTTGGCTAGGCAGACATTGTCAAGAGTGTCCCTTGCTTAACCCCTTGCCATTACAACCCAGTATAGGTTCTAAAAATAGAGTTTTACCCCTACAGCCCCCTCTCCCATGTATTTTTAGAACCATGGTCAACCCCCTAGAGTCAGGTACTGGTTCATTAACTAAATTTGTGCAAATTTACAATTTGCACCAGATTACATTGGGTGAGTTCTATGTTTTCCATGGATGGTGTGTTTGGTCAGTGTGAGAATGGTTTGTTGCAAGATTGAGTTCTCACAACCTATTACAGACAATGTATGCAAAAATGCCTGTTTGTGGAAATCTCTCATGTTTGCAGAAATGACAATCTAGTACATTTCCCCCAGTAGAGAGATAATCTAGAGAGAGAGAGAAAGAGAGAGAGAGAAAGAGAGATAGAGAGAGTTACAATACCAAGCAGCCAGCTCCTGCTTTTTCAACCATGTTAGAGTTAGGAGCTGATTGGCTGATTCTCTCTCTGCAGTTTATCTTTCTCCATTGCTTAGTTAAAATACCCTGACCTGAATTTTCCACTATAAAAACCTAGGTGCCTGCCTAGGGGCTAACACTTCACAAGGGACCCATGGCCCCACAAACTTTGGCCTATCCATGATCCATCACAAAGTCTGGGTTCTAGTTAAATATTTTGCAGAGGCTCAGCAATGGGGATTAAACCAGTGTTGATATCACTAATACTATCAGTGGCTCCGTTACTGTGCCTCAGCAAAATATTCCTACAGGAGCACTGCATGACCACCACGTGTCTTTCACTCCCACTGTCTGCAGTGCATACATGGGCCCATCGCCAGTCCAAGCTGCAGTCCTGCAGCAGCTGCCACTGCCTGCACCATAGGAGGATTGGGCCAATGGGAATATTGAAGATTTCTCACTTTGCTGGTCTGCGAGCCTGGTTCACCCCAGTGTGACAACCGTAGATGGATATCATCATATAAATTAACTCTCATCACAGCTGGCATTTGGAGAGGTTGCGGGACAGGTTTACCCTATATATAGTTGCCCATTGCCTGCAAGCTCAATCTCTGGCCCCCCAGAATGAGTAGGTGGAATTTTTACACACTTCTCCCTTTGGGCATTATTCTGGTTCACTAGCAAAAGTAAATTCTCTCTAATGGACAAAACCATGTTCATTGCAGGGGGGGGGGGGGGGGCAGATGTAACATATGCAGAGAAAGTTAGACTTGGGTGGAGTTTGTACTTCAAACTGATATCTATATTGCAGTGTAAAAATAAAGCAGCCGGTATTTACCCTGCATAGAAACAAAATAACACCATGGGGGAAATTTACTAAGATGTGTATTCTACTTCACATATGGGGGGAAATTTACTAAAGGAAATTTGTAAAAAAAAGAGGTGTATTTGTATCCAGAAATACACTTATTTTTGACATTTACTATTCCAAAAATATGGCAATTCGTAGTCGTATTGATGTGCTATCAATTCGAATATGAATTGCCGTATTTTCGGGATAGTAAATGTCAAAAATAAGTGTATTTCTGGATACAAATACACCTATTTTTTTTTACAAATTTCCTTTAGTAAATTTCCCCCAAGATGTTGCTATGGGCAGCCAATCAGAAACTACTTATTTATTTAGCACCCTCTAGAAGATAGTAGACAGCATCTGATTGGTTGCCCATAGCAACATCACATGTGAAGTAGAATACACATCTTAGTAAATTTCCCCCCACGAGAGAGAGAATTTGATTTTGCGAGTGTACTAGGATCAGGCCCTTTGTGTCTGCTCTCCTGCATTATTGCAGAAGCTGTCAAAATGAATAATGTGTTGGTTATCTCTATTGGAATAATCTGATCCAAATCTGTATGATATACCATAATGAGTATAAGATTTTATTCGGAACCATGTTGGTGTAAAATAATGGACATCTTTACTGCTATATCGCAAGTGGCACCACTACTGGTGTATTAGGTCATCACAGCAGCTGATAGTGTGTTTGTCTTTTATCCTGTCCACAACCAGTGTTTTATTCCCTGTTGGGGACCAATATGTTTTATTTATTCTTATGCGGGCCAAAATTTACCTGTTAGGGGCCAATGTGTTTTTATTTTTTTTATTGGGTGCCATTGTGTTTTATTTTGTCTCCTATTGAGGCCAATGTGGTTTTTTTGTTTGTTTTCTGTAAAGGTGCGTTCACACTGTGCAATTTTTTGACCAATATCTTCATTTTGGCCCTTCTGAATGATATTGGTCAAAATATTTTTCAGTATGTATGCGATGAACGACAAACAATAATGCGCATACACACCGGTCGTTCATCAAAGTTGTTCGTCAACTGTGCAGTCAGCTCAATTTGGATATCTTTAAAACAAAAAAGCCTATAGGTCATAGCTAGATCATTCATCTTTCGTCACATTGTTCAGTGTGTCAAGGGAAATTGGTCATCAACGTCTTTCAGTGCATACCTTGTAACATAAGGCAATCCTATCTGCTCCCCAGCCTCCACAAAAAAAAAAAAAAACACCATATACTGTAGTGCATGAGTTTCTAAACTTCACTGAATCACGGAACCCCGGAGTATCAACATTTTTTTATGGCACCCCTAACACTCCTGAGGAAGGAATAACTGAAACGCGTTGAGTGTTTCATTTGGGCGGATCCCGAAGGAAGGCTCCATTGCTGGTCGATTGCGGTATCCTGGTGCTGATCCTATACCTTGTTCCGGACGGGGATTTGGATCTGCGACCTGACTGCAAAATTTCATCTGACCTTGCTGCTTTGACATTATTGGACCTGATCCAAATGCTGTTTTAAACGTCTACTTATTGTAAGTGTGGACCTGTATTAAATCTGCTTTTTTACCAAAGATAATCTTGCACTATATGCACTTTCTTTTATATCTCCCTACATCACATCCACTGTGAGTACGGGAGTATATCATTTCAGGTGGTCTCAAGCCTACTTGACCGCTGAATCTGCCATTATATTGAAAATAAAATGGTGATATAATTCAATTATTATTTAAATGGTTACACATTGTGCGCTGTCTGTCTGCATTTACCTCTTGTGTTTATTACCCCTAGGCCAAATGTTTCTCATTGAGAAAGTCAGAAAAAAAGTTAAGTAAATTGTGTTTATACAGTATCTCATTCTGTTTGTCCACAATTTTTCCATTACATCAGCCATAAATAACTTGAATTGGCCATGGCACACAGTTTGGGAACCAATGATTTTGTGTAATTAAAAACAAGTGGGGGAGGGGGTGTCCAAAATTGGTATCTTGCCTAGGGTCATGAGGTATAAATCTGTCTATGAATATACCCCAGAGCCTCCCTCTGGAATGGATAGTTGTAGGAAGCATGGACAACAAAATTACCTGTTTTCCCCTTAGGAATGTAAGTAGGTATGAATAAGCATTTTTGAAAAACTATTAAATGTTACCATGTTTAAAAAAAATACAGTTGGTACAAAACTTGCTTATATACTATGAAAAAGTGTATTTGACTATAGCACAGGGCCTTCACTTCTGAATGTTTTCATTATACAGTATGAAATGAGACAAAAAGAACCCATTAACTTTATTAGGCATTAATACGGCTCTTTGCATCGCAGTAGCATTCAGTAGTTTCACATACAGTAGAAACAATTTCATTTTAGGTGGACTCAGCCTTAAAGTGCATACCTTTTTCTTTTCATAAGTTCCTTTTTCAGATATAGTTTTTACTTTGGCCCTTTGAGAAAATAATTTGCTTATGCTACAACAAAATAAAACTTATACTGCAGTTTTCCTTCCGATGGACTACAAAATATGAAAGACATCAATATCTTACCCAACATAAGCTTTATTTTTATACAGCAAATGATTAAATATGGGTGACATGGAAAGTGGTTTGCATAAAAAAATGTTTTATTACTCAAAGAATTCAATCGGAAAATATGATTGTTGCAGTAAAAGGAAAGAGACAATTGAGGTAAGAATTACTAAGCAGTTTAAAAAACCAATGCGACACGACAAAGGGTGATGGTAGGTCCTATGACAAAACCACAGTATCTACTAAAATTTCACTACATGTCACTACCATGGGAATACATGGGAACAGTCTGATTGATCAGATTATAAGAATCATGCTGTGACCAATCAGAACATTCCAACATATTCCTTTAACAGGTAAAACACTGCAATGTTGCTGAGATTTCCAACCTGCTGTCTTTAAAATTGCCCTTTTTGTAGATGTAGATTAAGGTACCTTTTTGTGTGCACCCGTTCTCATAAGCAATCCATAATCTATTTTACTAATGTTTTGAAGAGTTTGTAACCCTGAATAACACTGTTCCATGCAGCTCCTCTTTTGTGACACAGAACGAATGTATTTGAAATGTGTTTCACACAAATGAAAGTTTATTTAGAAATGTTACATTTGTGTCAGATTAACACAATTTGATAGTGGATTTTTTGATTCCATGAACCAATGTGAATCTTTCTGTGTTTATACTGTACGTGGTTATTGACATGTTTTAGTTTATTCTTGAATAAAAGCCATTACAACCTAATATGCATTTTAAATATCTATTCATGTATTAGACTGTGCAGGATGTAATGAGCAGAGGACACCTGAATGTTACATTAATATTTTTTAACTATGGGGGTATGGCGGGGGAAAGGGGGTTGGTGTGAATCCAGGGAACATTGGTGGCAATGGAAAGGTGTGTGTGTCCGTGTGTGTAGGGTGCAAGTCTAGAGCTGCCTTTGCTGTCTGTACTTTTCTGTGGAGTGACCCCAGCATAAAGGGTGCAACCTACCAGTCACTCCAGCACTTCCCAAGAGCAAGCAAAATGCTGTAAACTTTGTGCACCTTATATTCTATGCCATGGGGTGTTTACTGTGGCATATACAGTATGTAAAGGCAGACCAGCACTGTGAGAGGTGTTTGTAGGTAGCCATAACTTAGATATGTGTATTCAGCCAACACTCAGATGTAAAATCAGGGTAATTCTGTGATAACTTAATGCACTAGTTGCTCAGACAGAAATTTGGTGAGGAATTTGTGTAATTCTAATGTAGACTGTTTGTTAAATGTGATTTGGAGTCCAGAAAAGTCTAACGTATCAGTGATTTTCAGCAGCGGCCCATGCAAGGAGATTTGGGCTTCCTTGCACCAGGAGCTGGGAATGGGTTTAGTTGCTCAGAGGTGTGAAAAAGTGGAGTTATCAGTCTGGGTCAGAAAAACAAGATACCAGGAGATAGGCAGGAGATAGAACACAGGAAATACCAGGGTCAGGAACAGAGATTCAGTTTAGAACCATGCAAAAAAGCACAGGGTCTTAGACACAGGATAAAGGTTTGGAGGGAGCGTATACTCTAAAATCTGTCTTTACTCAGAGACACATTTTATATGGAGATTAATTCAAATTTGGTGCCAAACATAATGTAACATTTTAAATGCCTTCCCCTTTAAATCTAAGAGAGAGCAGTGCACACATCCCTATTGGTTTCTCAGCCTCCTCTCAATTGCCACGCCTGATCTACAGAAACCAGGAACGAAGTAACAAAGAGGACAGCCTGCCAAACAATTCACAACAGCATGTACCACTGGGCATCTGAATGCAGCTTGGAGAGATCAGCACTGCTGAGTCCAGAAAGAGAACCTCCTGGCTCCGACGTTTATATTGTGATCCCTACAATCCCTATTGTGATCCCTATGTTTAGGGTGGAAACTTAAGGTAGCAGATATGTGTTCTTAAGTATAGTTGGAAACATTCTACTTGGTTCTACTTGGAAACATTATTACAAAAGGGCACCATTATGAGATCCAATTTCTTTCCTTCACATTTAACTGTATTGTACAATACTCGGTCAAACATTATAAAACAGATTACTGTCCATACTTCCTAAAACTGGTTTCTGGCAGTGTTCTTACTTTTAATCTGAAATTTCTTTATGATGTCATTTAGGGCACCGTGAAGGGTGTGCAATCGGTGCTGATCTGGCAATAGTCTTCTTCAGCTTTGGCAGGAACCCCCTACATTGAAACATGCAGGAGGCCAATCACGTGACCGAAAATGGTCATTCTAATCATACTCTAGCAATGCAACAGACACTATCAATGTAACAATGACACGATTATGTACTACGTGACCGAGTGGCCGATCACATGACTGTAAATAAGGATGTAAACGCGGCTCACTGGGAGATGTGATGCGGGGATGCCGCAACCAGAAGTTGATATCCATCCCCATGGTGACGCACGGGGGCGACTTCTAGAAAAAGGGGGCTTGTGAGTGACAGAAAAGGCCTTTAAAAGGGAGACAGGAGGGACATTGTGCATGGACCAGGAGCCTTGAAAAATACTCCATAGCCAGTTGAAACGCATCGGCAGGAACCTCTGGCAGATTGATGACAGCTGAGTGACGCATATTTACTGGACAAGATCTGAATGCAGGTTGCCCTGGCATTTAATCAAAATATGTTTTGAACTGTTCTTACAGTATATAGATGGTTCCAACCTACCTGGTACTTACATTTCCGCAGTCTTATATGCACCAAAAGCTGGGGACACTGTGTGAAATTTTATTATACTTCTTGTCATTTATTGTGAAGTTTTTCTTGTGTGATTTGGATTGTTTATTAAATACAGTATTATGCTATGGATTATTTTCTCATTTCATGGTGAAACTAACATGATAAATCTGCATAGTGGGAACTGATGTTTTGTCCAGAAGTTGTGATCATCATCCACTTTTGTAATATCCCTAGAAGAAAGGAAGTCATTCTTATTTATTTGGTGAAGGGTCATCAACTTGTGTGTTATATTGTCTTATTTGGGAAGTGTAGAGGAACACTTCAGGAGTAACCCTCCTAGCTGCGTCATTTGCGCAATAAGTTAATACTCATGTTTCACATACATGTCCCAGCATTCACTGCTCCTGGGCTTTAGTCTGTAATGTTATGACATCTGCTATGGCACTGTCCTGCACTTGATCTAATATTTCTTTCTGTGACCACAAGTTCCCGCTCACTTTATCCTAGCCACCTCCAACTTACGTTGTCCTCCTCTATTTCCCACTTTTTGGCAGTAATCTTCCATTCATTACTTCCGCTTACTACTTCTTTCTTACCTGCCTGTACCTTTAAGGTGGACTTCTTCTTAAACTGGAACTAGCCTGATTCTGCAGATAACACTTCTTTCACCTCTGCCAACATCACCTCTAATCTTAGTGCCATCCAAGTCCATTATCAACTAATGTTCTATCTTCCACCCAAAAAATGTTCACATACTTCCAAACTCATAAACTTTATTGCTGCAGATTCTCTTCTCTCATCACTCCACTTCATCTCCAAAGTTTCCCCATTCCCAAATTGCTGCACTCTGTGAGTATTGCTGTAATGTTGATAATGTCTTTTTGTAATGTATGGGTATTGCTGATTGGTGTCATGGGAGTGTTATTGCAATGTCAAGAGTAATAATCATTCCAGGCCTGGCAAAGTGGCAACTGATCTTAAAATACCAGCACATGATGAAAGCTGTAAGAACATATCAGAGATAGTCTTACAACTATCTCAATTTGTGGCATGAATGTGTCCATAATGGAATCCAATGGATGGCATATACATCAAAATAAGCGCAGTGAGGAAACCCTGCTGTCATAAATATAGCTGAAGATTGGAACCTATTGGTTAGTAGTAGTTCTCTATTGATAGTCTATAGTGTAGATCTTAGAAAGTGAAATACATGTAACTGAAGATCAGTATCTGACACTACAATAATGTGTAATAAGCCGCTCCTCCCAACAACTAATAAATTGAATTTTCCCATAGATATTTAACTTTGCATTTGTATATTCTTTGATGCTTCCTCCCTTGGATTTTCAATAACATTAATTAATATGCACCTGTTTTTGATCCCTCATTGAAACCAAATCATCCCAACTCAAACTGGACAGGTTTAACTAAGCAACTTATATTTTTGTGCATTACAAAAAAAATACTCAACTTCCTCAGCTGCTGATGGTATGTTGCTGTCCAGTGCTGAACTTGAAGATAACATGGCAACTCCATATAAGATTACCATTAATGTAACATGACTGAAGAACACTGCTCTCACCACATCATACTGTAAAAGCCTGGTAGTGACAGAAAATTTACATACAATGACCAATAGAGGTAGTACTTAGGGTTACCACCTCATCCCTTTAATTCCGGACACATATTAATTACACAGGTTCTGTGGCTGGCTGATTTCAAGACCCCATTTCATTTAGTTTTAAACTGCCACATCAACCTGTGTAATTAATATGTGTCCGGAATTAAAGGGATGAGGTGGTAACAATAGTAGTACTGTACAGATGTACAGTAATGTACAGATGTGTCCACACACAACTAGCCTACTTGCTCATTAAACAGCCCTTCAATATGTGCTATGCCATGGTGTGATTCGGTATTGAATGTGCCTTATTCATTTTACTATGTAAATAAGATGCACAAGCATACCTTGCTGATTAAAGTGATATGTTGGCATGCCTATATTGTGTGCGAGTGAAGCTCTATCTGCGTACAAAATGTTATGTTACAGCATGCAATGTGTGAAAACACTGACGTGTAGCATTTCATATGCAGATACAGCTGCAGTTGAACACAGACTATAGGAATGCTGCATATAATCTTAATAAGCCGGCTACAGTATACTTGTAACAAGAAGGATGTATTCTGCTACCTAGGTAGCGGAAAGATGGGCACTGGTGTGGGATATTTTCGCCAAGCAGCTACCGTAAGGAGAGAGAGCAACTCCTTAAAAGGGTTGTAGCAAAAAGAAAAAGGTAGCACTAGTATACCAATGAGCCTTAAATAAAAAAAAACATTGATAAATAGCAATGAAATATGCATATTGCAAGAAATTAAAATCAACAATAAGGGGCCACTGGCAACTGCAATCAAATTACTATATAGTCATCCGTTCTTAGTTGTGTCGCATGTATAGGAAAATTTCCTAGTGATGTCATAGTATTGGTGGATTTCTCTGATATATGTATAATTACCAAACAATGTCCTCTAGGAGAATTGATCCACTTCTAGGAAAGCATAGCAGCCATATCCTCCTGGGTGATGTTGAAAAAGAACAGAGTTCCACTTGTTGGAGAAAGGTGACTGTGGCTGGATCCCACAAATCGACTGGTCCGAATGATAAAGTGCAATGTGCTGTGCATCTTTTTTGCACAGTGATGTGAATAAGATGCATTTTTGGCAAGAAAGACTCCTGACTTTAGCATAGCTGCTCAAGATCTACCGACTCACTTTCACCATGCACCTCACTGTCCATGATTAGATGTACAGTATGAGGTAGCTCTGTCTGGTTGGGAATAGTATGTCGGTATTTGAAGTAGTTGATGTGATGGGAAGGCAAATGTAATGTGTCCTTGATATAAATTCTCTTTCCTTTGCAATATCTCATAGAATGGATCATTGATTAAAGCATTTTTGTTTATCACGCTGTATATCTTCTTTATTGAATTGCCTATTTTTTAATTTACTATATATTATATACTAGGATATGGCTATGAAATTTTCAGTCTTCAATTAAAGTTTTTTACACCATTAATTTTATTTACTTAAGGTACATTTTTCTCTTTGTAATTGAATATGCATGTTATAAATCAGGGATGTTTTTTTTTTTTTAAATGCACCCACATCCCTAATTCAGCATGGATTGCTTGTTAGAAAAAAAGCTGTTGCCTTCAATCAAAAAGTCCCAGCACAGGAAGAAAGTATAACTGCCCCTTGCAAATAGCGATGCATTCGCAGATCCTTTCTCAAAAACTACAATTGAACAGTTTTTCCAGCTGCGCCAGTCTGGGGCTTCCACTAATCTGCTAATGAAACAGGCTGGAGGTGGTCATCTCTGACATCAGAGACCCACCCAAAATATGCCTGGGCGCTCCTGCCTTTTTACAAACACACCAAGAAAACGCCATGTTTCCACCCCTTAACGCTAGCTACCTGTCAATCAAACTGCGACTTCTATGCGACAGCTATGCATGCGGATATTTATTCGCTACTTCTCACAGGCACAATGAGAACACTGTGCAATTATTTGATAAACATATGGATTGTGAATTCTCGAATTAGCCATCCATGGTGAATTAGGCCATGTCTCTATAAATTGGAGTTTGTTCTACTTCTGTACCACGTGCATTTCAGATGCGATCGGTCTTGTTGATAGGGAAGTCTATGCTACAGTATTTAATCATTTACTACTCTGCAGTGCAAAAATGCCAATACTGTCTCTGAAATGAATTAGCAAACAGATTCTGGCACTCACTATAAAAAGATACAGTCCTGTACAAAACAATGGATAGGTCACAATCACCTTGCATGGTATCTATTTTTAGATCCACTAAACATTTCAAAGCCTTCATTATCTAGTTAACCTTTCTTGCCCTTTACATTTATACACTTATTGCAGGAGTGAAATGACTATTACATAGAATGACCACTGAGGACGGGATTATCTGATGGAGTGTCTTTCTGTCTTTATAGTTCCATACGACATTCAAAAAGCTTTTAAATAGCATAATAAGCACTGATTGTGAACACAGATGGGTCACCCTCCATTAAGGTCATGGGTCCCCCCCATCCCCCATTAAGGTCAGTGATGTCATCCCATGACATTAGTTTAAGCTTTCAATGGCTAGTTATTTAAAATTACTTTGTATAGAAGAGTTCATGAGATCATTTAATGTCTCCTCTTTCATTTTTGGATTTTTAATTAACATCCTAATTTAATCATTGAAATTTTTGAAACTGATCATTACCTGCGAGACAGAAATGGGACCAAAGAAATAATATTTGAGATTACTATCTATTACAGAACTGCTATTTCAAACTCAATTAAAATGCACAGTTAAATTAAGGTTTGCTAACAAATAACCAACAAATTGCCACAATTACATTTCATCATAATTAAATTTTTACAATTAAAGCTTGTTAGATGAGCATTTAGGAAGAAAGAGCATAGCAGGAAACAAACTAGTGACGGAGATTCTATTCATGGACGGAGATTCTATTCATGCAGTTTTATTATGTATATAAACTGCGCTGCAATATAAACAACGTCCAGATAGGAACAAAATGCCGACAGGATCTGCTAACAGCTATACACCACAAGAGTCCTTTGACCTCTCAGCATGTAAATTTTACAATTATTTTAAGTGCATAGAAAAATACATCTATAGGTTGTTCTATGTAGATGCTAAATAATTTATTACTATCACCACAATGCCAAATGGCCGCTGCTGTTCATACAATACAAATTGCTTATCTCAATGGGCTACAAATGGTTATGGTATAACTAGTAGACAGTAATTATGTGAACACCAAATGGTCGACATGCACAGGGTCAGCATAGACAAAAGGTCAAAACAATCACAAAGTGGACATGAGGTTTTAATTTTTTGGGGTCAATTTGTCCTTTCATCACATGGACCCCAAATTAGTACTGTGTACCCTTGTGTACCCTTGCATGGTTTTCTTTGCTCAGCATGCATTATGTCGACATTTTGTATATATCAACATTGTGACTGTTGACCATTTCGTGTTGACCTACTGACTGTCTATCTATTCATTGTGGTTAAATTATAAAGGCTGTCTGTGTGTTTATTGTTATAGAGCGGTTGCATAATCTGTCTTAAATTTACCCAATTCAAGGAACAGCATTATTCTTTAAGTTTCAAATTCTGCTGTAATAGTGTCTGAGCAGCTACTGAGTTCCCCGGTAATGTGGGTAGTTGATCACTCATACCATCAGGACACCGAGGTCAAACATGCCTTGCCTATTTAATAGCATCTTATGTACGTCTTGTTGCCAGTGTTAGGTCACTGATAACTCTTGATTTCTGTAGCTCCGTCGTGTTGGATTTCTTTGCTCCAGTCCTTGGCCTTTTCCTGCCCTTGATCAGATCTTCTAACTTGGTACTTTGATCCATGCCCCATGATTCTTGAGTTAGGCTTTACATGGCTTTCTCTTTGTTCTTGTCATGGTATATTCCAGTATACTACAGTTTCTCATTTTCATTCTCATTGCTTATACAGCATACATTCCATCATACACCTATAATTCCATCAATGATTACTGAAACTACTTCTATATACTCTCATTTTTGCATCAATACCCGCTTAAATATTTCTTGAAACAGAGATCCATAAATTCAATCTCAGACCACAGGAAATTCCCTTAGAGAAGGCAAAATGTGCAAATACGGTATTATCTTCCAAATATCTGGTCAAGCTCGCACCTGGGTCTTATCACTCTGGAATCTCAGCAAACTCTACAGCAAAATCTCATCTTAGAGATCACCATTTGTACTGTTATTTAAATATGTGTTTCTTTGAAGTCAATTTATAGGACACATTGTTTTGTGCTCCATTTTTTAGGTGGATTTCAACACAAGAAAAGCTACAGTATCTGACCATAGCAGATCAGACTCAAGGTGACTCAATGTTTTTAGATGTTCTCATCATGGCTTTGAAAAACTGTGAATCCAAAGGTTTGACTTCTGGAGTCATCTCACACCTTTAATATCTTAAAAAAGCTTTTTTTTAATTAAGATATACTACTGTATGTGTTTTCCTTTATGTAATGACTTCAATGCTCATCCCATCTTCCTCTGTGTATTATGAGCCTCTTTGGCAAATTCCATCCTTGCAGATTTTTCTTTTGCAAATATAAACAAAATATATAAGATAAGATTTGACATAAAAGATAAGGAGCTACTACCTATAAAAATGGATCTTCAGAAGTAAAGGCACTGCTCAAGCGTCCTATAATTCTAATGACAATTTATGCCTATCCTAGAGTCTAACCTATCTTCAAACTGTTTGAAACTACACCAATAATTCTCTCCTGCTCACCTATCAGCTGAGTCATACAAACACCAAAGAAGATACAATGTATTAGTCCTTTGACTCTTTTGCTGAAGAAATCTTAGAATATTCAATAATTATTCTCCTGGACCTATTGTTTGCTCTTGCTTCGTCATTAATGTGCAGAAATTCATGTTTGCTACAGTAGTTCCATGTTTCCATGGATTTCATCACTTTTTATTTTAAAGCTGGGATTGCATTATCCTTTAGTAGTAGCCTATGGCCTGGCTCATAATATAGGAACAAAATCATTGCTTTTGTAATTATTTCACTTTTTGGTACTTGTGAGTTATCCGGGCTGCCGATTTTGTCCTTAAGTTTGGTTAACTTAAGGACACCCGACCGACGCGATGCCCACGATTTAGCTCCAAATCGGGGGCATCGCGTCGGTCGTGGCCGTTATAAGGGGCCGCGACGCGATGCCCCCGATTTCCCATAGACAGTAATGTTAAAAGACACGATATCGGGGGCATCGCGTCGGTCGTGGCCGTTATAAGGAGCCGCGACGCGATGCCCACGATTTCCCATAGACAGTAATGTTAAAAGACACGATGGACCCGATTTCCCATAGACAGTAATGTTAAAAGACGCGATGGACCCGATTTCCCATAGACAGCAATGTTAAAATAAAATTACAATGTGAAATTGGGCAATATGTTTTTAAAAAAAATGTTTCATGGCCCCCCACCACCGTTAACGCCACCCCGCTATTGACGCCAACCCGAAGCGTGGCGAGCGCAGCGAGCCCGCGAGGGGCGGCAGTACGCGTCCTCCGACCTTTTCATGCCCTACTATCCACTAGGGCGTGGAGTGAGAATAGAATAGTGTGGCGAGCGCAGCGAGCCACCGAGCCCGAAGCGTGGCGAGCGCAGCGAGCCCCGCGAGGGGACGCGGACACCTGTGAAGCCCGCAAGGGCACGCGGATACCTGTGAAGGTGTCCGCGTCCCCTCGCGGGGCTCGCTGCGCTCGCCACGCTTCGGGCTCGGTGGTTCGCTGCGCTCGCCACACTATTCTATTCTCACTCCACGCCCTAGTGGATAGTAGGGCATGAAAAGGTCGGAGGACGCGTATCGCTGCGCTCGCCACGCTTCGGGTTGGCGTCAATAGCGGGGTGGCGTTAACGGTGGTGGGGGGCCATGAAACATTTTTTTTAAAAACATATTGGCCAATTTCACATTGTAATTTTATTTTAACATTGCTGTCTATGGGAAATCGGGTCCATCGCGTCTTTTAACATTACTGTCTATGGGAAATCGTGTCGGAAATCGGGTCCATCGTGTCTTTTAACATTACTGTCTATGGGAAATCGTGGGCATCGCGTCGCGGCTCCTTATAACGGCCACGACCGACGCGATGCCCACGATTTCGGGCGCGATGAAAAAATCGGCAGCCCGGATAACTCACAAGTACCCACTTTTTTTTTCAAATCACAAGGACAGGTTTCTTTAGGATTTTTAGTGCATTCCAGCAAATGTCAAATTCCTATTGCTGTAACTACTGTAGCTGCAATAAGAAATACTAGTTATTAGGTATAATGACTGATAATTAATAAATATGCCACTAAATATTTCACCTTTAAACAATTTGTATTAGAGATGAGTCTGCAGACCTTATTAAAAATACATAATGTATTAAATAGATAACAAACAGTACATAAGATGAGGCCTCCCGATCCCAGCCATTGCATGAGCATTATAAGCTGCTTATTATCCCAGCTATTGTAGGAGGCTTATAGGCTCTTTATTGGCTAACACTTCTGCACTGAACATGCATACACACACCTACTGTATACAAAAATTAAAATACAAATATAAAAAAAATATATAAAATGAAATAGGCTGGTACCTGTAAGAAAAAAAAGAGTATGTATTATAAATAATGCTTATAGTGTTTTTATGTTAACATGTTTGGGAACAGATGTTTAGCTTATTGTAAGTCTTGTGTTGCGTAGAACACTTTAATTCCCTTACCCTACAGTTACATAATCCAGTTCTCCATGTGAAGTTTCCTAACGTTCTCCGAGTGAGCCTAGCCATGTCCGGCCATAAGTGATGAGATCACTTTATTCTCGGAATTGTAACACTTGTGTCCCCAATGGTCAGGCTTCCAATATGTTTTGTGCCTCCCTTGCCACTTTGTCAAGGATGCATGGTATTCTTGGACCTGCTTGGGAACACATGTGCCACACTTCTGGGAACAGAGTGACACCATTGTTAACGGCAGGACATGGCGAACTTGAAGAGCACCAGGCGAATACACATGAAGAACTACATATAAACTATTCCGGGAAACACTTTCCCTGCTTTACCACGTTTCCCAGTATCAGAAACTCCTTGACATTGGCCTTGCAAATAAGTGTAACCAAGATATCAAAATGTATTTTGCCATATAGTGCTAAAGTTTTGTTACTAATACCACTTGGATTGCTGTCTTTTTCTTGTCACAATAAAATGCTTTATAAGTACATGGGTTTACTTAGTATAAGCTACATAAAAGCATAGTAAAATACTGTACCAAGCCAAATCAGCAGAAAGCTGTTTATTCCAGCTATCTTCCACTATACTGTAGTTATGCACGCTATTTGTACGATTACGTATGCCCGTACTTAACATCCAGCTTCAGCTATATGTATAAATATATTTTTCAGTGCCAATAAAATGCCTCAATAATATTAAAGTAGCTTCCCTGGGAATTTTTATGTTTCGGATTTACAAATGAATGTTGCTTTCATTAGCATGTTCTGGATTTCAGCTGAAAAGAATCATGTATTTAGTAGCATCAATCCACTTATTCAATAGAGATAATTCTACAGAAAAGACATGGCATTTTGTAACTCATGCCTTGACAGCTGTTGCCTCTAATTAACTGTTTAGCTGATGACTGCAATAATTTCCATGCTAAGTCAAAAATAGGTCTAATGATGCACAAATGGAAGAAAAATCCGCTTCTGTGCCAACTTTACTCAGATATGCAGTAATCAACTACTTTGTCATTTTTTTTACACAAAAGAGCAACAGGATATGTTTAGCTCAATATAATATATAGTTTCACACTTAAAAACATCTGTGATGTTTATTGTGTTGACGTCTTCTATATGTTTCCCTAAAGATTTATGGCATGTATCTTGTTTATTTAGTATTGTATTAAAAAATAAAATAATTTGAAAATGTGTTATAGAAATTAATAATAAAAAGTATTTAATTAAAAAAAAAATTAAATTCTGTGATGGCAGAATTAGACCTTCTGTTCAATTTGCCATGCTAAATTTTTGTGTTTTGCAGCCAAAATACAATTTTAGAAAGTGTGTGTGAGGTATACACAAAATACTGTGGCTTCACAAAATGTGATGAGGCAGTATGGTTCTAACAGGTTTACTACTGGTCACAATTCCAATAATACTGGACTGAGGCAGTTTCAATATTGGGTTAAACTAAACATACAAGGTAATATGCAAGAAAAAAAGTATATATGCAACATATAGTCCCAGGTAGTGGTTGTGATCGGTGAGTGAGTCAGGGATAAGTTAGAAAACAGTCTGAGAAACATAAACAGTCTGGGTGATGTAACAGGGTGGGTCACAACCCAAAAATTCTCTGTGTGTGGGCACCTTTACACTGAGAACACTACTTCTACTAATAATAATGGCATTTCTGCTGTCCACTGTATCTGAGATGCAATCAAAGACATTTATGCCCCCAAAGTGGGAGAGGGCGATGAGCAGAGAGACCTGTCAGCATACCAGCCTCTCATGAAGCCTGGACCTCTCAGAAAGTCACGCTAACAGTACACTGATGGGAAGTCCATGTGAAGACATTGACACAAAAGGCAGGCAAGTGACTGTATACTAGACTCCGCAACACTGTTGTTGGCTGTGTTAATCCAAGCTTATAAACAGAATTCACATTTCATGCCTGAAGTAAGAGGCTACAGGACTGAAATGTGGATTTTGTCTTACAGCAAGAGGCTCTCTATTATCTCTGTCAGATTCCAAAGCTGTGGCTGGATGTATCAAATAGGACTTGGAAAGAGGATTCTTTAGTTAATTCAATTTGCCCAATCCATCTACAGAATTGATTACTGTGAACTGAATGCAATTACCGTCAAAGTTCATTATCCATTATCTGTCATTCCTGCATTGTTTGACAGGATCACCTTCTCAAAGGGGCTTGAAATGTAAGTCAGATTCACGGGAGTGACGGGTGGAAAGTTGCTTTAAATACTATGGATGGTCATTTTGAATATCTGGTGGTAACCTTCGGTTTCTGATATTCTATTACTCTTTCAATAATATGTCAATGAGATATTTAGGCATATTTTATTTCATTTTGTAGCGGTGTACCAAGACAGCATACTCATTTTTTTCTCAAGATCTTCAGGAACGTACCAGATATGACTGAGGTTTTAAAGTGGATTTAGTATTAAATCCCGGCGGTCGGGATCCCGGCATTCAAAATCCCGACGCCGGAATCCCGACCGCCAAAATCAGGACAAGGGGGGGACGTGGATCGCCCCCCCTTGCACGCTCACTACGCTCGCCACGCAGCGGGCCCGGTGCCTCGCTACGCTCGGCACACTAATTTATTATCCCTCCGAGGGTGTCGTGGACACCCACGGAGGGAGGAAGTGTCGGGATTTCGGCGGTCGGGATTCCGGCGTCGGGATTTTGAACGCCGGGATCCTGACCACCAGGATCCTGACCGCCGGGATTTACACTGCATCCCTATAAAGTGCATATAAATCAATGTTATTGTAAACTCAAAATGTACCTGTTTAAGCATAATCGACTGCTCTTCTATGGGTATACAGTATGATCTCAGGGACAGGTCTGATTATAGATCTGGATAGATTTGAAGCACATGTTAAATGGACACAGCAAAAGGTCTGTGGGCAACCATTTTTTAATGGCATTTGTAAATTATTCCAGGCAGGTTATATTAAACTATTCCACCATTCCCAGGTAATTCCAATCATGTATTGAGTATTTTTTTTTTTTACAAACCTAAATCTGCTTTATTTCAAGTACAATTCTTCTCCATCAGGAGGTTGAGGTATCAACTGCAGGAGTTGGAGCATTCCATGGAAAAGTTTAATGTGAATTCTACTCTACTTTCAGGGAGAAATTGCTATCATCTTTGCAGTAAATGCATGCCAACAAATTCTCTAAGGTGAAAAACATCAGTGATGGCCTATGCTAGGGGCAGCCAAACTACAGCCTGTGGTCCAAATGTGGACCGAACCCTGCTAAAATACAGCTCTTCATAGTGCTGTACAGTGTACACTTCAGCAAAGTAACATGAGTTGGCTTTGAGCTGTCTCCTAGTCATAAGAAGGCGATCTGGGCTAACCTATAGACATAATGGCAGACTCTGGGCTGGCATCTAAACTCATAAAGAGGATATCTCGGCTGACATAATGGGACTGCTAGAATGGCATACAAATATAGGAATATGAGTCTCCAGGTTGACAAAAGTCTATTGTTTACATGAATGCAGTTTTCTCATCATAGTGAATAAACTTTTCCAGATATTTGTATTAGCTAAGATTTTATTGGCAGGTGAGTTGAAGTGTTATGGGAAGGCTTGTCGCTCCTGTCCTCCAAGCATCCAGATTGCCACCCTACTACCTCTTGATTCCTCCCTCTGTGGAGTGTGTGTAACAACCTATGTGTGTAACCCTATGTAGCGTGCAGTATAATTATGTGTGTGCTGGGGCAGTGCAGTGCAACCCAGCATTTGTGTGTTTGTGTATGCTGGATCAGTGCATTGTAACCCAATGTGTGTGTGTGTGCTGGAGCAGTTCAGTGTAATCCCTGTATGTGCTGGAGCAGTGCAGCTTAACTCAATCTATATGTGTAAGGGGCACTACTACCATGTGTATTATGTGTATAAGGGGCACTATTACTGTGAGCATTATGTGTATAAGGTACACTACTACTTTTGGCATTATGTATAAATAGTACTACCACCATGGGCATTATGCGTATAACTATGTGGAGTTATTATTTTTAAAAAGCCACTATGTAAATGCAATCTTCCACTGTACATCACGCTGTTATAATATCTATGAAATTGCCAGTAGGGGTTGTCTGATGTAATCATAGCTTTCTTGATCACAAATATAGGGCCAAATGTAATAGGATGTGAGAACCAGAACGTAAGAGATTTTGGGAGAGTTTTCCCATTTTTTTTAAAGCAGCAATCATTTACACTTGGAAACCAGGTTGATTTTGCCATGTAATGGGTTTGGGACTAGACAAGAAATCTAGTTTAAAAACTGTAGCAAACAATATCGTCCTCCCAGAATATCAACAATTTTCATCTCTGCCACACTCCTAAGCCTTTTATATTTCAGTGAATTTATTTATTTATTTTTTTTTTAATATATTTTATTAAAGAACTGTACAGTACAAAAGTAAATCATATACTTTGGCATAATAATACAAGAAAGACAAAAAGAAAAAGAAAAAAGAAGACAACATTACAAGCGTGATATGTATTGATCGGTAATAATTATAATTTGTGGTCATCCCCTGTGTGGTTAAGTCTTGTGCTATGACAATGAGTGCTACTCACAAAATGCACCATGCATCACACGTCCTATCTTTTGAACAATTATAGTAAGTCTGGTGATTCGAGAACATGTCACAGTTATAGAAATGAAGAGTCATTTCAAAAAGGGGGAGTATTATTTTGCAGAGTTGCTAGATTATACCAGGATGTTAATTGAACTGCGTGTCTGAGAACACTTTTGGTGGATTCAGGTAAAGATCTTACATGTGGTAGCCAGATTGCGAAGAATTTCTTCGCTTTGGCGTCTTTATTAAGGGACATTTCCAACCAATCCATTTGAAATAGGTATGAGATCCGTGGTATCAATAGTGAAATCAGTGAATTTATTTTAGTAACTCTGACCTATATGACAACTTGCATTTTAAATTTGTAAACTTGTTTTTTTTTAGCAGATTGGAATGTTAAATTGTTGATATTCTAAATTCTTATGTCCCTACTACTGTCTTGCGTATCCAACAGTAGTTAGATTGATTACAATTCAGTGAATAAACCAAAATGTACAATAAAACCAAAGTCACCTAATTATTTGTAATTGCAATAGTTTCTCTCTAACCTTTATTGCTGAATTATAGTTCTAGTACTGTCATTTACCCTTTCGGCTGGTGGGCACGAGCAGATTCCGTGTCAGGCATGGCACTTAGTTACATACAGCAAAGGTTTTAGAAATGGACAAATTTAGTTGTAGCCTGGCGCAACTTCCTCAAAAAGATATTAAAACCACCATAAACATTTGACAGGGGTTTATTAGGTTAAAAATAAGCACACAAATATATTGGATACAGAATACAAACGAACAAATCTTGTGGACTTTGGACTTGGGTTAACAATTTTCGAGGATAAATATATTGTATCTCACCATCAATCGATGCTGCGGTGGGCTATTACTTCAAACGAAGTGTCTGCGGCACCACCGCAGAAGGCTTGGTTCTTTAGATGAGATCCTCAAAACAAGGTGCAGTTGCAGTAAAGTGCAGGTGCAATCAAGGCAGTCCCCATAAAGTGTCCAAGTGTCCAGGTAAAGTGCAAAACAGCAAGTATTGCACTATGTAGGATCAAATGATGTGTCCTTTAAAAGCAGGGTCAGCAACGCGTTTCGGAGACACGCAGGTCTCCTTTTTCAAGCTGGGTATGAACACATCATGATAGTATACCATATTTATACCTCCCTTCTAATTTGCCCTCCAATGAAAGATCCGCGATTTTCGCGGGCCAGGAAGTGCCGTGCGTTCCACACGGCACTTCCGGCTTGCGTTCCACCTAGTTTGATGTGACACAGAGCATCAGCGAGTGGATTCTAACACATCGCGCTTACCGGAAGTGTCGTGCGTTCCACGCGGCACTTCCGGTTTGCGTTCCACCAGCCGAACACCCGCTCAGTGTATCGGAGGCAGCTTGAAGATCTAATACCACAATTTTTACACTTATTTTTACACTTACATAATAAATGTAAAATAAGTGTAAAAATTGTGGTATTAGATCTTCAAGCTGCCTCCGATACACTGAGCGGGTGTTCGGCTGGTGGAACACAAACCGGAAGTGCCGCGTGGAACGCACGACACTTCCGGTAAGTGCGATGTGTTAGAATCCACTCGCTGATGCTCTGTGTCACATCAAACTAGGTGGAACGCAAGCCGGAAGTGCCGTGTGGAACGCACGGCACTTCCTGGCCCGCGAAAATCGCGGATCTTTCATTGGAGGGCAAATTAGAAGGGAGGTATAAATATGGTATACTATCATGATGTGTTCATACCCAGCTTGAAAAAGGAGACCTGCGTGTCTCCGAAACGCGTTGCTGACCCTGCTTTTAAAGGACACATCATTTGATCCTACATAGTGCAATACTTGCTGTTTTGCACTTTACCTGGACACTTGGACACTTTATGGGGACTGCCTTGATTGCATCTGCACTTTACTGCAACTGCACCTTGTTTTGAGGATCTCATCTAAAGAACCAAGCCTTCTGCGGTGGTGCCGCAGACACTTCGTTTGAAGTAATAGCCCACCGCAGCATCGTTTGATGGTGAGATACAATATATTTATCCTCGAAAATTGTTAACCCAAGTCCGAAGTCCACAAGATTTGTTCGTTTGTATTCTGTATCCAATATATTTGTGTGCTTATTTTTAACCTAATAAACCCCTGTCAAATGTTTATGGTGGTTTTAATATCTTTTTGAGGAAGTTGCGCCAGGCTACAACTAAATTTGTCCATTTCTAGTATCTCTAGGAGGTGGTGTACCTCCTTTTTCTGTTGTAGTGGGCTGCACTTCCTTAAATTTATTGCGCTATCTATTCCACATACTCTGTGCATATCGATACAGCAAAGGTTTAACATCAGAGCACACAGTCCTCCTTCTTCTGTAACAATAAATACATTTCTGGAATTCAAATATTCAGTATATATGAGCTTATGTGGCCAATTTTAAAAGAATTGGCTGGAGGATGGAACAAGCCTTGTGTGCCTATAGTTAACTGTGGGTGAAGAAGATTATCATGAAACCATGAATGTTATTACAGCTGTATTATGTTTGTTATATCAGTGCAGATCACTAAAGGCATCACAACTGTCTTTTATTTGTTCAATGGGGGTTATTTAGCATGCCTTGGAAGGGTTCGAATCCGGCCCTGTTCAGATGTTGGGGCAGTCTGCGCAGGCATTTGCGCATGTGCAGACTTCCTGTGCAAACGCCTTCGGGAAAGTATCACACTCACCGAGGCTTTGACACTGGTAGGGTGTGCTAAAGGGGAGTGCTCAGCATTTTATGGCCGTTCCTATGAAAACGCTGGGCGTTCCCTGCTCCGGGCAGGCGGCTGACATCACATGACTTCAGTGACTGACCCGTCTTTGGTGGATGGTAGCGGAAATAAAAGTCAGTTTTCACTGACTTTTATTTCCAAAGGGCAAAGAAATAATTCGATGATCAGCGACCATGGAATGATTTATCTTACCTTTGGCCACATGCGAGGGGTTGTGTTCTCGAACACATCCCCTTGCATGTTACCGAGGGGATGCGGGCGGCGCTGGCGGCCAGGGGCGGGAGTTCAGCAGGGCGGCAGGCGTTTAGCCGCTCGCTAAGCAGCGAAAGTACGCTGCTTAGCAAGCAACTCTGAATCACCCCCAATCTGTGTGTGGCTATATGTTTAGGTTTCTAGCTGTAATAAAGTGACACAAACAAAACATGCTGTACAAATGCAATTAGTGAAACAATCAAAGTAAACACATAAAATCCATTATAAAAAAAAGCACCACACAGTGCCAAATGTGTTTAGATTTTTATTGATAAAAAGGCATGAAACTTGCATTACTATAATTCTTTTTATTACACATAGCATGTGAAGGGCTCCCTAGAAATTGTTCCCCGTTATGGTATATTTCCTGTTGGGGAAGACATATGGTAGTATTTTAGTAGGCCTTCCGCCTTTCGATACAGTAGCAGTAGTAAGGTGTTCTGTGGCTTACAACACTGGTGACTTTAAGCTAGAAGCACATCAGAGGCAATGTTATAATGTGCAGGTTTAAAGTCATTCCAGCATTAGTAAATTTTGTGGATTATATCATCTCTGGTGCTTAATAAGATTAATTAGCACATTGTAAATTGTTGGCTTTTTGGTATATCTGTAATGCCTGTATCCAAAGACAGCAAACCATTTAGAATTATGAATTAAATAAAGCCAAATAGTACATTGCCCCTTTTATACGTATGTCGTTGCACAGGGAAGAAAAACAAATAAAACTGTTTTCATATCATATTGAATAATAATTTCTGACTTACCGCTCCAGCCCATTGTGTTTTGTACTAAACCAATACCATATTTGCATAATGGTTTACTAACCTATAAAAATAAATCAGTTAACCCAGTTGTTTGTCATGTTCTAAAGAACAACAGATTAAGATTACTATGTATTACACAGTTCAAAGTTAAGCATTTATTTTCTTAGAAATTAAAAAAATAAATATTTTGTTATTAAATAGTGAAATGCATTCTAAGTTATGATTATATACTAAATAGGTTGATTGGAATACCATCAAAGAGACAACTGCGTACCATTCAAAGAAAAGTTATGTTATATTGTTACTCTACAGTGGCAAAAATGTAGCTACTGTATATTTTTTTTTAAAAAGGCAAAAAGGTTTACAACAAACATTAGAACTAAACTGGGTTTGTTCTAATGAAATCTGATCTATTACCAAAATTTTAGCTCCGTCTTTGATACCTTAGATCAGGAGTAGGCAGCATGTGGCTTTCCAGCTTGTTGTTGAACCAAAACTCCTATTATGTTCTGTAATCCTCTGGCAGAACCACAAAATACTTAAGCCTGCCTTAAATACTATACCACAGTGCTAATGTCTTCAGCTTCATCAGGTTTTTTTGGCCTGCTTGGCAGGGATTTCAAGTATTCCAGATGACGTCTCGCATCTTCTTGGTTTTGCCGTACATAGTATACCACATAAGATATCACCATGGTGAACCAGCCAAACATAGTGACCAACATGGCATAATCTGTTGTCCTTTTGGGAAGATTGCAAAGATCAGCATCATTAGCATTAGTCAGGAATGCCCGCCCCGCATGTTCATCCAGTACAGCTGTTTTGCAGATGACATTGCTTGCAGTCTCGTGGTTAGATGCCATGCTTCTCAGAACCTGCTGTAATGTGCAGTCACAATGCCAAGGGTTGTTAGCAATCCGGGCCCTTGCCTTCAAGTTATTGAAAGCATTTTTATGGACGCTTACAATTTGGTTATCTGACAGATCTAGAGTCTGCAGGTTCTCTGCTACACCTTTAAAAGAGTATTCATCTATAAATCCAATGGCATTTTTGGATAAGTTTAGAACTTTCAGTTGATGGAGATCTTTAAAAATCTCATTAGGGATGGAGGTTATCTGATTGGAGTCTAGGTAGAGTAAAACCGTTTCAGGAGGAATGTCTCTAGGTATTTCCTTGAGATTCGCATTACTGCAGCTGACATTTAAGCCTCCGGAATGAGAGCAAAGGCAGCCTTTGGGACACATACTGGCAGAATGAAAGCACAGTATCATTAGAACAAAGCTTTGTAGGAGTAGACACATGGAGAGAGAGCGTGCTAGCCACAGGTCTACCAAATTCATGCTTAGATGTCAGCATAATAACATAGCTACTTCTCATTTACCCAAAAGAAGTAATAAAGGATGCCCCAAAGCAAATCCGCAGCTTCATTTTTAAAATATTTCTGAATGGATGATCGTGGTGCTCATCAGTTCACGGGAAACATCTGCAATAAAAACAATAGGCGTGTTAGTTTGATTGACCTGTATTCATTATACAAAGAAAGTTCACATAAACATTTGCATGACAATTGATTATTTGTTGCTAAATAATTTCAAGCTGTATATAGAGTATACATGTAAAAGAAGTTAAAAATCAGACTGTACAGTGTACCCTGCACAGATTAGAGGGGTTGTCCATTCACTTTTTACATTCTTAAAACATTTTCACAATTTTTCAGCACTGTTTTCAAACTGAACTAAAGGCCCATACACACTGGGCGACTTTAAGCTGAAAGTCACTCAAAACAGGAGGTTTGAGCGTCTTTCAGCTCAAAGCCAACCAGTGTGTATGGCCCGGCGATGAGCACTGCTGCGCGCTCCTGCATCGTCACCGGGAAAGCCGTTCATCTGCTGGTTATAGCAGCAGAAGAGCAGCTTTCAGGACGGCTTTGCATAGCGCTCCGCTATGCAACCCATCTCCCCCCCCTGCGTCGACGCTGGGCAGGGGGAAAGCCGCTCAGTGTGTATGCACTGAGCTGCTTTCCCTGCAGCAATGATGGTCATCATCGCTGTCCATACAGGTTAGGCATAGTCGCCCAGTGTGTATTGACCTTAAGTTAAAGTGAAAATGTCTCTTGTATGCCAAATTCACTGTTCACAATAATGCCAATGCATGCCAAAGTGGGCCACATGTTCAGCACAAGCATTACTAGAACTTAATAGGTTGGGATAAAAGTAACTTTACGGAAATACATTCAACAATTCCTCTCATCGTTTATGCCAGGGTTTCTCAATTAAAAGAATTTTTTTTAGAAATAAGCCCTTTATTGAAAGTTTGCAAATTGGGGGAGATTGGCACATAAGGGGGTCAAGTATACAGTAAGAATGTCAAATTCACATTTTCTCTCTCTCACTCTCTTTCTCTCTGTATATATATATATATATATATATATATATATATATATATATATATATATATATATATATATATATATTGTTAATCAGTTTAGCTGGGTAAGCAATGATCCCACATGGATCCTTCCAGACGAAAATCCACAGAATGACCTGTTCGGATACTTAAACTTTATGCACAACATTTAAGCAAAAGACCACATATACAGTATAAGTAAAAAACAAATTGAAATCAAGATTTCCTAGAGATATTCTTCAAAACCAGAACTAAAAATGAAATTTGATGACAAAAGTCATCAAATAAAGAACTACCTGTGAACAAGTGTAAATTATGCCGTGGTTAGCTCCATAGATGACACCTCAATATGATATGCCTTCTGTATATCCTACGTCCGACTGCGGATGTATCTGCTTACAAAATGCTACATCACAGTGATTTTCTGGAAAACACTATAGCATAGCATTAATCACACACAGAGTATAGACATGCTGAATATCATTTTATTTAGCAGAAGCTGCTTGTGTGTCCTATTAATTGATAGTGATGCCAATAAGATGCATGTTAATAGAAAAAGTAGCACCCAAATATACAAAATTTACCCCAGGCGAGAAAAAGCAGGTTTCGCCTGTTTTCTTGGGGCAAATTTGATTCGCCTATTCAAACTCAGTGCAGATTTTTTGCCATGTGTATTGGAGACATTTCCTCAATTTCACATGGTTTTGGGAAATTCCCTGCTTTTTTCACCCATTTTTTGCAGCCGTTTTTGCCCATGCCAATTCACCCAAAAAATAAAAGTAAAATGTCATGGGCAAAAATTTAAACAAAAACGGGTGAAAATGCCCATGATTGAAAAGTGAAAATGCAAATCTTTTGGCCGGGATTGAATATGGCCCTAAGTGTTACCTAATCACACAACAGCATGGCGTGACTCGAAAGGCAGAAAGCATGTAAGAGGTAGATGGTTCCTTTTTCAATATTTTGAGTAACCAATTTTAGTATGAAGATAAAACTAAAACAAATGACGGTACTTGTTTCCTAGCACGGCCACACCGATTTGCATCGGGGTGATCGTGTCGGAAAAATCGCGTTGGTCGCATCGCATGCGACCAAATCGCATGCGATGCGACCGACGCGATCGACCCGATTTTTACATTGAATCAAATGTGAATAGGGTCCCTGGAACCCTATTTTACATTTGATTCAATGTAAAGTATTCCCCAGACCCCCAATTTTACCCCCTCAACGCCACCCCACGATTGACGCCAACCCGAAGCGTCGCGAGCGCAGCAAGCCCGCGAGGGGCGGCGGTGCGCGTCCTCCGACCTTTTCATAGAGGGGACGCGTATAACTTCACAGGTATACGCGTCCGCTCGCCACGCTTCGGGCTCGGTGGCTCGCTGCGCTCGTCACATTTTATGTTCTCAACTCCACGCCGACGTGGATAGTAGGGGTATGAAAAGGTCGGAGGACGCGCACCGCCGCCCCTCGCGGGCTCGCTGCGCTCGCCACGCTTCGGGTTGGCGTCAATCGTGTAGTGACGCTCACAATGGGGTTGCGTAACCCATGACGGAGCCATATACAATGTGAAATGGGTCATATTGGCCCATTTCACATTGTTTCCTATGTAAAATGGACTTAATCAAGTCCATCTCATCTTGTGCCATTATAATGGCACAAGACCGACGCGATGCTCCCGATTTCAATGTTAAAAATATTTTAACATTGAAGCCTATGGCAAAATCGCGGGCATCGCGTCGGTCGTGTCGGGGGGCCATGTTAATGCACGCGACCAACGCAAGGCCCCCGATTTTGCCTTTGCCGGCAAAATGGACCTGATTTCAAAGGAAATCGGGTCCATTGCGGGCATCGTGCACCTTAACTTTAAGGTACACGATGCCCGCGATTGTGGCCGTGCTAGGAAACAAGTACCCAAATGACAATGAGATTATTCAGAATGCTACTTTTAACTAATATACATTAACTACATATATACAGGATGGGTATGATATTCTGGTAAACGAGATGCCAAAAGTCAGAATACAGACAGTGGGATCTTGATGGCAAGTATTCTCGAAGGATTGCAGTAACTATTTTTACCCTATTCTTAATTCTACCCCTTACCCTGCCCTACACCCCCATATCCTAAACCAGTGGTGTCAAAACTCATGTCCCTCCAGCTATTGTGGAACTACAGCATGCCTTGCCACAGTTTTAGCAATCCATTATATAAAATCTGTGGCAGGGCATGCTGGGATGTGTAGTTAGCCCAACAGCTGTTGGCCTGTGAGTTTGACACCACTGGCCTAAACCTAAATATCCCCCACAGTCTAAACCTATCTATCCTTCTAGTATAGTGGTGTCAAACTCATGGCCCTCCAGCTGTACACGTCCCAGTATGCCCTGCCACAGATTTTATATAATGGATTGCTAAATCTGTGGCAGGGCATGCTGAGACCTGTATTTCCGCAACAGCTGGAGGGCCATGAGTTTGACACCACTGTTCTAGTACATAATCCCAAGGATAGCACTTAGTATATGTTAGGATTCTGACTGTGGGAATCCTGCAGCTGGTATTGTGACCGCATCCCATATTTACTATGTGTGTATACAACTAATTATGATATATGGTAAACTAAGCATCCAGGAAATTCATGAGACAAAGAGCAGTTGAATTGTAGTTTGCTGGATATTGCTTTGCTTACATAATTGCTGCAAATATAATGTGTTTGGTCATGTTGAAGCCATATGAATTTTCTAAGCTTCCAAATGTTTGTGCTTGTTAATTAAGTTCCAGCAATGACAGTTATGTTCTTCCTTATGTTTCTTCTCCAAAGACATTAGACACATTAGTTTCACAGCTAAATGCACAGTGATCAATATTTACATGTGCTTACATTTAACTCCTGCCCTAAAACACACATTACAAACAAAGGCACAAGCCACAAATCGGGATCGAAAAGAAAGTACCGGCACGTCGCACTTAAATATACCCGTAAGTGTGATTCTCCACGGTGGTATACCAGGCAAGTGTACCCTAAATATTTCTACAATGAAAGAATGGCTCCTTATTTGAACAAGGTTTAGAATACCTCCCAACAATAACAGTATATTATAGGTATTATATATCATATAAATGAAATGATATAATGTTATGGTGTCTTGATCAGATTGCCAGGCAGCAGGAAGACGTGGGAAACAAGATTTGAACAGAGAAGTAATTTTTTTTTAATTAATAAATTCAAATTACAATATGTCTACTAAAATGCTTCTCATTCAAGACTTGTTTGTCTGATAGCATGACTTAAGGGAACAAGAAGGGCATTCTGCTATTGGTACTTTTACCATAACTGCACTTTGAAGCGAATGAAAGGGTAATAAAATGGGTATTAGGAAATGGAAGGGGCATAATAGGCAGACCAATGCTTCAAAAGAGCCAGGCATCCCTTCAGATATGTTAATTAACCCCTATCACAAAATGCCAATGATGAAGCACCATTCCCCTACTGATGAAGCACTATTGTGTCTTAGCTGTCCCAGTATTTGCAATTATTTAGCTATACACATACATATTTATCCTACACTGACATAGGAAAACATGAACATGTAAACGTAGACCTAAACATGATTCCTGTATCAAGACGATCACTCACAAACTGCGACAGGGACGTTCACTATTGGTGGGCTGAAGCTGACTTTGCATTTTTGGATTTTCATGCTTGTACACCGTATTAAAAAACAAACAAACAGATGATTGATTTTAATCTCCCCTGTGCAGAAATATTTCATAAGAATCCGTGTTACATATACAGTAAGTCAGCATGAGAAAACATAATTAATAGTGAAAGCTCAAAAGGGAATTTAACAACATCCGTTTAATAATTTGGAAATGTCAAATAGAATATACAGCACTGCACACGTTATATAATCTACTGTACCTTTACAGTACGGAACTATTGCTTGTCTGGCATGTGGTGTGATAAATTATAGTGGTAATAGGTTTTTTTTATTAGGCTTTTTAACTTTAATTATTTTAACACCCAATTGACACAATTTTAAGCAATGAGTGGGGTAAGTGAACGAAAAGTAAGAAAATGTGAAATTATTCTATTTATTCTATTGCTGAAAGTGGCAATCAGATTTATTTTGTGCATAATGCATTTTTCTTATTAATAATGAACTTTCTTGTAACAGTATTCCGTTTCCCAAATATAACATATTTTGTTATACTGCAGTCATACCCCACTGTCATTTTCATGTCAGTATCTGGCTAAACCATACATATAAATACAGTTATATAAATACACCACTTTTACCTTATTCCTATAGCATGGTTCCATTGCTTACTTAATTCCATCTACTGTATATAACATATATACTGCATACAGTAGGGACAGTATACATATTTAAATTAATCCATGGTAAAATAATTACAATGCATGACACAAAGCCAATAAAGCAAAGGCTCAAAAAACAGGAATGCTAAAGTAAGAACGCATCATACCAAATACAGTAAAGGCAGATATAACCCAAATAAGGAGGTTATCATCATCATCCGTATAGTATATACATACATGATAATCATAATACATGATAAAGCCTGCTTCTTTCTTGAGTGCCTCTACAAAATAGATCAACGGTAATCAACTGGAAAACCATGGCACACATCCAACTGGCAGTGGCATCAATGGCATCATAAATAAAAGAGTGCCAGGTGTGTTCTAACTTTTTTTCCTAATAAATTGACCAGCATAGCTCTGTAATGTGCCAGCTGGAATTTAATTGATTCCCCTAAAGGCTGTGTGTGCAACCCATCATTTTGGAGAGCCAAATATAAACTTGAACAAAGAGGAATTGATATTAACATGTGATATTGGAAGTTGTAAATATGCACAGGTTTTTTTTCTCCAAATATGCTGTTATGTATTAGCAGCAGTACAATATAAAGCAAAACATTAAACTCCACACAGGCATATGCATTCATCCACACTCACACCACTTATCTAAAAAGAACGACACGGACAACTGAGTTGGGATTAAAGGGGACAGCTTATTTGAGCAGGGCGGCCTATTTAAACGGACTAAAAATTTACTTCCCTGCTCTAGCTAAGGTGGCGGGTAAAGAATGGTTGCATGAATCAAATAAATTTACATTTGCTAATAAAAATAAGTGATAAAAATAATAAAGATTCAAATCTAAGGGCCTATTGCCCTTTTGCCCCGCAACGGCCAACTGCCAGCGTCCTTGGCAACAGAAATTACACGGACTCCAAAGAGGCCATCTGCCTTTGCCCCTGACCTTGCATTAACAACACTAAGGCAAAGCTCCTCACTGTGCCCGTCTCACCAATATAATGTTTCATTCTGAAAGGAAATGGCCTTATGTGTGATGACCATGCCACCTTCCTGAACTACAGCCCTACCGACCACAGAGTTTATCCTCCTCCTGACCAGATCGATGGCCCCTGGACTATCAGTGTCCCTCCAAACTCTCCTAGGACTATGCTTGACCAAAAGAAGGTGCAAAAACTCCATTCCCTTATCAAGTCCACCAACAGATTCTTAATTTCAAATCAATATTCAAACCTGAGTCATGGGTTAAGTCGTTGCCCCCCAAATAAATTACTACAAAAAGGGGGTAACCAAATTGCCTAGCCGACTCATACAATAAGTCACGCAAAGCAGACCATCTCATCCCCCTCCGCCCTAACCATCGGATGACTTGCACCTCAGGGAAGCGCTCGACATCCGCAGTGATCGATGACAAAGATAACCAATAAATATAAGAATGGCCCACCAGCCAAATAATATTGGTATCAAGACGGCGACCTGTAATTCAAAATAATGAAAGACCATTAATAAAAATATCAACCTATAACATATTATAGGGGAGAACATTATCCCAGGGAGATACCCATAATGATGATTTTAAAATACTATATTAGATTCAATTGACTAATTGGGGGTATGTTGTATGTGACCTATTTAAACTCATATAAATCCCGCATAATTACAATAAAATCTATGCACTAAAACGTTGTAATTAAGGGGGGGGGGATGTGGGTCGCCCAATTTGACTTGAGGCAAAAAACACAAAGCTTCCAACAGCTGGAAACAGCCAAAGTTAAAACTGGTGGTAACCCAAAAAATTCCTCAAGGCTCTCCAAACCCTAAAGCGCATTTGAGCGAGCGGCTAATCCTCAAAGGGGTGCACCGGTGGATGAGGGCCTGATGTAATGTCGAAACACACCAGACCTCCATCTTCCCAGTGCCCAGATGTCGACTTGAGACCAACCCGCCGACGCAAATTGATATTTAGTGACCCATCGATGTGTATCAACCAGCCATGACCGGGCAAGTCCGGCGATCACTGCCTCGACCCAACCGGACCCACTGTCCCCTGCCAACTACATCCGTCTTGGAGCACTGAATCTTGCACGACAAACCGTCGGGGTGTACGTCGACATGACACAAAAGCATAGGCGAATCCGCTGACCTGGTTGCGGACACCAGTTCGCCCACTCTAAATGCACCATGAAAAGCCATAGCAAAGGCAAGTCTGAATAGCCGAACCTCGTGGTCAGAAGAGCAAATCACCCTAAAGGTGGCCATACACACACAGATTTATCTTCAGATCTGGCTGGTTGGAACAAAAACATGGTTATGGATGAGAGCAAATGACAGTTGACCATTTGCTTGGAAATGCTGGAAAACTGACAAACTGTCTCTCATCCATAACCATGTTTTTGTTCCAACCAGCCAGATCTGAAGATAAATCTTACTAGTGTATGGGCACCTTTAAAGACCTAGAGATCTGGCACAATCGATTACCATCAATTGGCTGTCTCCTATCAGGCGTAGCTGGATATGTTCGGGCCCATCCCTTAAACATCCTGGAAAGAAAGACTTAGTGAAATCTCTCTTACCTCCAAGACACAAAAAGAACGAAATGCCTGCCAACATGCGCCCGACCTAGCTTCGAGACTTACTTTCAGAGTGCAGTTGCCAAACGAAAGCAAGAATAAGCTTTTTCAAATTCTTACCTCCTGCGCCCTGCTCAAGAACAAACTTGTTCCATCACTCCCAAGCGCCCAGATAAGCCTGAAAGGTTGCAGGTGATAGAGAATGAAAAGCTAAGTCTTCCTTCCCTCTTCTGGCACCTGCCACAAAAAAGATGGACATGGCTCACTTGTCATGCAGGCGAAAGGCGCAAGCCGCCTAAATCGATCCCACTCAAAATGAGACAGGGCTTCGGCAACTGGTTATGAACGCCAGGTACTTGCTTGTTTGCCGAGCAAAGCATTACCATATATGCTAGAATACGCAAAACGGGTAATGATGTGGACTTTTGGTGATTTATACCATAAACCACCCCCAAGTTGTCACACCAAAAGACAACCTCTTTGATCCGTAAGCTACCGGACCAAAGTTCTAAGGCAACCATTATTGGAAAAATTTCCAACAATAGCATGTTTTTAACTAAGTCGTCTTGAATCCAATGATCCGGCCACTTCTCCGCATACCAACGACCCGCAAAGAAATCACCAAACCCAGAGGAACCCGCCGTGTCTGTAAACAATTTGAGTATGGAATTTGCAACTGCACGTGCCTGCCAAATGCACACTCCATTAAAATTGGTCATAAAACATTCCAAAATATTCAAATCATGTTTCATTTCTGAAGACAAACACAGGAAATGATGTGGCCTGCGAATCCCTACAGTAGCTCATTCTAGTTTTCTGCAGAAGATTTTACCCATGGGTATAACGCAGTACGCAAAATTAAACAGGCCCAATAGAGATTGGGCCTGCCTAAATGTAAGTTTTGCTGCCGCTAAAGCATAAAGTATTTTGTCATGTAGATGATGCACTTTATCAATTGGGAGCCTACACAAACCAGCCTCAGAGTCTATCTCAATTCTGAGATACACAAGTCGTCTAGTAGGGCCTTCAGTCTTGTCCTCGGCCACTGGGACCCCGAAATCCTTGAAAAGACTCAGAATCTGAAGGACCCACAAAAAGAAAGTAATCAAGATAATGAGTGATACCTGTCGCCCCAGTCACGTCCTGTAAACACCATTGCAGGAAGGTACTGAAACGTTCAAAATATGCACACAAAATGGAACAACCCATGGGTAAACCTTTATCCACATAAAAACAGTCATTAAGCTTGAACCCCATAAACTTGAAAGCCGACGGATGCAAGGGAAGAAGCCTAAAAGCAGATTCTACATCTAACTTGCACATAAGGTCGCCATGACCGTGGCTCCGCACAAGCATCAGAGCATCTTCAAATAATAAATAATTAACACAACATAATTGTTCCGCAATAGCATCATTGACGGAAGCCTCTCGGACAAGAAAGGTGCTGAATAAGCCTAAATTTTTCTTGCACTTTTTTGGGCACGCCAATGGGGGACAAAATCAAGCGATGTGATTTTACTACAGAGAATAGCCCTGTACGCTTAGAGCGTACTAGGCGCCCTTCTAGGAAACAAGTAATATATATATATATATATATATATAGGGGGGGGGGGGAGGTGCGGCACTCCGGATCAATAAAGTCAAATATATTCAGAAAACGCTTCAGTTGTATTAGCCAACTTTTTTCAAGTCATACATTCTCCCCCCCCTCCCTATTTCGCTTACCTGTGAGGGCACTGGACAAAGTTATTCGTTGGTCACTGGGAGTGCCGGACCTTGGACATTTATATATATATATATATATATATATAGGTCTCAGCTAGTGAACAATCAGCGGCACTCCAACGGACTTGTGATAGCAAAATTTAATGCACAATGTTGACCGACGTTTCGGGGTTAACACTCCCCGTTTTCAAGGTGTACAAACACCTTGAAAACGGGGAGTGTTAACCCCGAAACGTCGGTCACCATTGTGCATTAAATATTGCTATCAAAAGTCCGTTGGAGTGCTGTTGATTGTTCACTAGCTGAGACCTGCATTTCCCCATCCAGAAGGCACCTGCGGCAGCTGCACCATCAAACGGGAGTGCCGGGCTGACACACTCGGTGTATATATATATATATATATATGGTACTTGTTTCCTATGCTAGCAGGGCGCCTAGTACGATGCGATGCAATTTTTTAATGTAATTTATTCACTGCTCTGTTGGCCCCAGAGGATCGCATCACACCTCCCGCAAAATCCCATGTGATTTTATAGATTGCGATGCCATGCCATTAGCTATACACTTGTATGACATACAATGAGGTTTTAGTCACCCCCCCCACTATCCACACCACCCCGAAGCGTGGTGAGTGCAGCAGCCCCGCGAGGGGCGGTGGAACGCGTCCTCTCAACCTTTTCATACCCCCACTATCCACATCGGCGTGGAGTTGCATTTATATATTGTGGCGAGCGGGCTTGGTGGCTTGGTGGCTCGCTGTGCTTGCCACACTATATAAAATCAACTCCACGCCAACGTGGATATGAAAAGGTCGGGAGGGCGCATTCCACCGCAGCCCGCCACGCTTTGGGGTGGCGTGGATAGTGGGGGGGAGGGCAGTAAAACCTCATTGTATGTCATACAAGTGTGTAGCTAATGGCATGCCATCGCACCCTATAAAATCGCATGGGATGGCGGGGTTTTACCGCATTTTCCCCTTAGTACATCCCGCCCCGTTTCTGCACTTGGTTTGTGCACAAAACCACATGGTTAAAGTCCTCTGATTCAAACTCTGTTTTTTATGTCTTTTAAAAATTAAAAAGAGGTATTGCACTATATTGTGTTTTCCTATCCTTTTTTAGTGGCCACACTTTTAAGAAGAAGTAAGGAAGGATCTATTGGTGATGGATTGTGTCCCTCCACTAAGCGCATGTGTCTGCTAAATTTAGTAGACATATTTGATTGGTACGAGTTATACATTTTGTTCAACACCTTTAAGAACATTTAAACGTTACAATATTACACTATTGTGTTTCTCCTCTTTTTCTTTTGGGTCAATATCCCGGAAAGAGAAAGGAGAGCTTATTTACATCCAGAGCCCAGGGAGCTGTCTGATTTTTCTTGTTGGTATTGTATGTTTCTGAAGTGGTTCTTCATCTAATCAGTACGGCACCCAGAGCTGCTTATAAGCACATGGTAGATTGATCTTAAACCCAAAGTTTTTCTATACCTGAACTTAAGAGTTAGTTCATTGCAAGCCTTTAGGGAAGGGTCATAGTGTTATAGAAGCACTCAGCCCTGATTGGCTCTATACTCTACTTTTACAAATTTTTTAAGACAGAACCATGCACAGTTCTCAAAGATCTGTGAATGGTTCTGTCAAAGTCGCAACTCAGAACCTGGTCAATTTTTTTGTGATTTTTGGGAACCTTTACCAAAAACCGCACCCTATTACATTTGCGAGTTGTATACTTTATAATGGGAAAACATCTGGATGTGAATTGAAGTGTGACCAAAAATCGGCAGGTCAAAATGTGCAAATTTCGTGGCAAAAAAGTGAGATTGTTACCGCAATTTGCACCCTATTAAATGTGCGATTTTCGGAAAATGTGCGAATTCTGATGTTTTTGACCAAAAAACTTAAATTTTTTCTTTCCACCTCACTTCCTCTCTCTCTGCTGATAACATCAACCTCTCTTTTGTCCAACATTTGCAGAATAGACACTTCTATAAAATGTGCAGTGCCACCATGACTTCATACAACTGGACACACCTATCTTGTACCCCAAATTAATCTCTCATCGGCTCAAGAGTCACAATCTCTAATGTAATACTTATTGTTGCCACCACCAGCCCTATTTAACAACAATCCCCATTGTGTTATACTGAGTGAATACAGAAAATATTTTTAAAGAAGCAATCCTTAATGATTTAAATAAAGCACTGATATTTTTTAAAAATATATTTTTTCATGAAGAATTGACAATGTCCTCTTCCATGAAGATATTTATTTTTAGTAAATCAAGGTGATGTGAGTTATTTTATTGCTGCAATAAGTGATGATGAAAATCGTACCTGTTGCCATTTTTCTAACAAATAGAGCCAAAGTGTACAGACAGCCACCTATTCTATTGTCCCTCTATGGGGGTCATGGACATGAGGGCAAATAGCCCATGCAAGCCGGGATTCCGGCTGTCAGAGAAATGACTGTCAGAATCCTGGCTGTCAGTGAGTCATCCGATGCCCATAAGGTTTTACCGAACCCTTGGCAAAACTTTAACCTACTGCCGCCCCTCCCGTATACTGCCATTACCCACTTTCCAGCCCCTCAAGGCAAAGTGTGAAAGTGTTGTCTTAGAAGTTCCAAAGTCATCACCTGTTTTAGGTACAACAAGGATGTCTTCCTCATAGATATCCTTCATTTTGTGATGTGCAGACTCAGTGGCACCATAGCCCTAATAGCGTGGCACCATAATTAGCTACCAAACTGTAGAGAGGGCCTTGCCTGTATGCAGAGTTGTACAGTACACCTGTGTAGTATCTGGATACTCGGTTTGGTACTTGGCATTCTTATCAGTGCCTACACTTGTTATGACTTGCAACAGGGGTAGTTATGCTTCTGTCCAACAATGTTCAGCCCATAGATGCATGCACGTGCCCTTACTGAGCTTTGCATCTATTGCAGCCCATTCCCCCCTCTTCAGTCTTATGCAGGATACAACTGAAATGGAAACCCCCCAGCACAGAATGGACTTTCTTACATTTCAGCACACTGAAAAGCATGCAAGATACATTTTGCAAACAGGATTAGTTCCCACTGAGCTTTAAGGCACTTGTTTTGCTGATATATAGAAAATAATAATTTACTGACTTCTATATTTAGATCACTTGATCTATTGGGTTCTCAAAAAGTTGATAAATATTATGTAGGAGATAACACCCCTGCCGTTTCCAGTATGTACATGTATTCTGAATGAAAAGCACAAGGCATCTGCATCTATTATGTGTGATTGCCAGGAGAAACAGACCACCTCTCTTTTATAATGAATACATTGTTCTGAAATATCAAAACACAGTGGAACATTGCTTTTTTAATAGAATCCACATAAAACAGATACACTCATAGGAAGGGGCCTATTTATCAAAGGCATAAAAAGATGAAGAAAATTAGACATGCTGAGTTCTTTTTGCTTCGTTTCATATAAAATACAACTGGATTTATAATGTGATTATATACTATAGAACTGCACAGTGGTGGATTTTACATTTGGGCTGCAGCCCACCTATTAAAATCCACCACCTCAGTTAGTCAATTGCAGTCAGTGATTGACCGGCTTTACTGTCACTACCAGTGGCTTTCCAACAGGCAGCCCCAGAGGAGTTACTTTCTACCTCTGGATCTGCCAGGCAGTGCTGCAGAAGGAGTGTAGTGTGTCCCATGGGCTACATTTGATGCAATCCATAGAAGACATTGGCCCTGTGTGAACAAAGGGGCTGATGCAAATGGACCAGAATAAGGTCCTATTTGTAAATATCTGTACTAACACATATTGATTATACATATATTTACAACTTGAATACATCTACACAATGGGGCAGATGTACTAAGCCTTAACAAGAGATAAATGCAAGGGTGATAAGGAGAGATAAACGTCCAACCAATCAGCTCCTTACTGACTTTTTTCAAACACAGCCTGTAACATGGCAGTTAGCAGGTGATTGGCTGGGCGTTTATCTCTCTTTATCACCCTGGCATTTTTCTCTTGTAAAGGCTTAATATATCTAGTCCCAATGAGAGATCTTGTTAAGATTTATTGAAAACCCTTGTATTTATGTACATGATACAATATTTATATAGACTTATTAACATCATGGATGGAAATAGACAAACACCTTGAACAAATAACAGTTACTGTAGCATGCAGTCATCCCAGTGCTGCAACCATGTTTGCACACTGATTCCAAATATTAGGAGATATGCCATTTCTGTGGTATTTAATTACACAAAATAAATATTTGTATTACTGTATACTAGTTTATACTAGGTATACTCAGTGACAGATGGGCCCTTTGATAAATTTTGTTAGTACAGCATGATAATGTACCAGATTTACAGCATAACAATAATGTACTATAGAGAATACCCCATAGTCCTGTGCAGTATAGGGTAGCATAAGTAAAATCTATACTTCAAGTGTAGAGTTGGGACCCTGGGCCCTAGAGGAGGGGGAGGGGGCAGGTAGTGGGGCCCTCACAGGCTTTTCCATGGGTGGGCCAGTCTTATACTGAGTGCAGGTCATGAATATGGGATATGCATCATTAAGGCCACTAGTAAGATACTCAGAGGGCCCTAAAAATCAGAGAAGGATTTCTTATGTACAGGTCTCAAGTACTCCCATTGGACGAAGTCGCTGATAGGGTGGCAGGTATTGATTACCAGGGTCTGAGATTTTCCCAAGGAGCCTTAGCCAAGGAGTGTAACATGTCCCCTAGCACCAGGGCCCATGAGATATCTGAATGGCCCTTCCTGTGGTCATGATTTACGGAGCTTCTCAATACTGCATATATGAATTCATCTATTGTACTAATTGTTCCAGTTTATTCCTCAAAAAATCAATATGTTGGCACATATTCTTTTTTTACTGTAATTGAGTTTGTATTAAAGTGTTCTGTTTGCTTAAAAAAAATAGCCATAATGTACGATGCTTTCTTAAAAATGGCCCCTAGTGGCAATGTTTCATTGGTTATAGTATGCTGGGCTGTAATATCACGAAAACTGACACTGCATTTTATTTTTTGATGTAGTGTAAATCCCATGTTACTAGAAGCATATCTGAAATGTAATATAGCTACATGGTGCTGACCTGCGTGTCGCATTCTGTATATGGTAAGCAGCATGGGAAACATCTGTGCCGAATAACAGAAACCCTTTAAATTCAGTAAATGAAATATGCACATAGTATATAAAACAAATAAGGATGTGTTGTTGTAGCATTCCCATCAGATTTTAAATGCCATAATATAATGTTGAGAAATATTGTTTTCATATGCATAGATTCATGTTGACGCTAGTGAGCAGTTCCTTCATTCACCTTCTGTCTCATAGGGCTCAATTCAAACCCGATCATTGCTGTGTGAACTTGCATAGTGGGCAATTATCGATACACTGCGATATGCATCAGTCACATGCGTATGGGCCACAATGTGTGCGCGCTTTGACTTCTAGCGAAGAAATCCTGCTAATTTTTAGCTTCGCTGGCCATTCACAAGGTGATTGACATGAATCCGGCATCTGGGGGTGGTGACAGTCTTCATGGGAGTGCCAAGAAAAATGCAGGCATGACAGTAAAACCGCCAGGTGAGCTTAGGATAATGAAGGCGTGCCCGAGTGTTTTAGGGCTGGGTTTGTGATGTCAGCTCCAGCCTCAATCAGGCTTTTATCGCAGCCGCCGAGTAAGTCCCTGCCCATTTTTAGTCTGCGATGAGTGGTTACCAGTGGAAAATCATTTGTTGGCGAGCATCTTTCTAATGGATTGTGATATATACGCTCGGCTGTGAAGTCTTTGCTAGGCAGGATTTCGATATAGCGGGGCAGCGTCTCCCTGTTCGATCAGGTCTGCTTCGGAGCCATGGTCTACTATAGCATTGTTCAAATTGTAAGTAAAATAAAGTATACACTGGAAAAACATATAACAAATAGTCAAGCTTGCTAGAGATCTTGTTTATGACCCCAAATGCTTTAACCTCTTGGTATTTTATAGTGGAAAAGAAATACTACTGGGAATAATTAAATGAGGGCTGATCCAAATCAGAACAAAGCAAAGATAAATTGTAGGGTTCTGTAAAGAACAAAAAGATTTGTGTGCAGTACTGCAATGTCAAAATGAAATTGATAATATTATGTATGCTGGATGCAAGATTGAAGAGTTATAGTTACGGGAGGGGTGAGGGTATAGATAGGTATCTATCAAGATCTTTGAAACAAAGAATATGGACCAAATGTTTTTGTGTATTCTCTGTGCAGATTTCTACTTCTGATCATAGCTCTGCCCACTCGCACCATTTTTCCAAGATTTGTGGACCTGTAGGGACTAGGGAGGGGGTCACTGGCTGGAGAGCTGTGATAGGCACAGATCTCTTGCAGCTGGTGACAGGTGAACCAGAGCTAATGGTCACAACTTCAAGTGAGGCTTCCTAATCTGAATGTGTCACAGGCTAATCCCTCCTAGATCAATTGGTCAGGCTCCTCTTAGAACATCCGCTATTATCTTTCAAACTTTATACTGCAAGTTAGAAAGGATCTCCCTGTTGACATAAATGCCCAGCACGTTGGCATCAGCATGAACCATACAAACTGCAGTCAGTATGCCAGCATTTGGTATACTGGCTGCAATCTGAACACCGAATGCTGACATCCCAAATGGTGAGTATGCAGGAAGCAACAGCGAAGGGGGAGGGGGGGTAGGTTTAGGCATTAGTGGGGGACTTAGGGTTAAGTTATGGGGAGGGGAAGATTAGGCTATTAGGCTGCAAAGAGGGGAGGTTAGGCATTTACAACAGGGGTTAGGGTTAGGCTGCGCGGTGGGGTTTTAAGCAACAGGGTCAGGCTGTGGGGGTGGGATGGTTGGGGTTATGGGGAGAGGGTTAGGATATATAATTACTATGGGTGGCTTGATTGACATAAAAATGCAATGTAATGAAATCTAAAATCATAAAATATAGCAAGGGAGGCAAGTTGAAATAGAAAGTCCTAAAACATTTTTCTGAATAAACAAGAGCAAAGACATTGATGGTCAATATATAGGACCATCGATTATCACTACTGTCACCATTTCACCTTGTTCATGTACTGTTAGCGAAAGCACAACCTCCCTCTACCCTCGCTTAGAACCCTGTGCTGGCCCACCTGCTAATAACAGGCAGCTGTAGCTACCTGTAGTGGGTACCCCACTTATTGTCTAGGGCTATTATTATTATTATCCTTTATTTATAATGGGCCTCAAGAGATCCGTAGCACCCAGTTACAGAGTACATAAACGAATATGCAAAGCAGGAAACAGTGAAAGTTGTATACAATAGAGGACATGTACAGCATATAAACACACTGAAATGAGTATCAGGGAGGCAGAAAATCACAGTAGCAGTAACGCTATGCCGCAAACAACGACGGAAAAATACACATTTGTATGATCTCACTATTCAAGTTTTATATAGAAATTTAATTTTATTACAATTACCTAGAGGTAACCTAAGATATACCATCATCCTATATGTTGATAATGTCATCCTCCTTCAGCAACACACTGTATATTTGCATTGGTTTTAATAAATTATAGTGATATGGTGTATGAGATAAGGTGTATTAGCGTATTGGTGCTATGGCACTGAGGCATCAAAGGGTCATAAGGGGGCAATTAAGCATATAAGGGGCATGAGGGGGCACTTACAGTATATCAACAGCATATAAAGGAGAATATGTGGAAATCTGAAAAATAAAATGGTGGTAGTCTTAATGCAGTTTTGGCCATGCCCCTTGTAGGGATTTTGAAAATTAACAACTGGTAACCCAAGTTATGGCTGTGTATTTCCATCAGCCAAAACTAATCACATAGAGTGTTGATGATGGAAAAGCTCCAATAAATTTCAGTATTTAAGCTAGAATGTAGTACCAGTTACACCTGGGCCTCTTGAGACTGGACTGTATTATCAACATACTGTAGGAAGAGATGTACAAAAATGTATCTATAGCTGCAAATTTGAACACTCCCCACTCTCAGTACTTTAGTACAAGGACACAACAATCAGGTGCACATCAGTCAAACATCCACCTTTTTCACTTGCAGCATTGCCACCGAAAGGAAAACACCAGAGCCATGGTAACAGTCCCAAGATGTGATATGTCTCCAAAATGGGTACAACACACCTGCGTTTCTGCCACCAGTCCTCCATTGCCTCGCTGAAATGGTTCCTGACAATCATAATTCCACTCTGTGACCAACATCATAAGACCATTGAATGACTTTCACACTGGCCACAACTTTCAGGGCAGAAATGAAAAACAGACACATCAGGTCTGCTGCTGACATCACAAGCTTATCCCTAACAGGCCTAGGCACACCTGCATTTTCCATGTCTCTTCCAAGAAAACCTCCAAATTCTACCCCCACATGTCCACTGCATGTCTATCACGGCGCGTACAGTCAGCAAACAGAAAAAGTAGCAGGACTTGATCACAGCCGGGCATTGCACACGCACATTGTGGCCAATACGTATGTGCAGTTCATAGATAATCAGCCACCACACTCATTTTGCGGCCCTGCGGCCTCGGGACCGTAGACCAGGAATTATTGAACCAATTTAGGTTCGATATTGTTAAATGTCCGATTTGTCTGCAACAGTATTTTAGAAAGTCAGGCAATGTAGTAGCGTATGTAGTAGCGTATGAGTTTATTAAAAGTCGGATGCTTTTGGGCTCCAAATAATAGGATCTAGATCAAAAAAGAAAGGGGGACAGCAGATCTATTGTGCAATCTGAAGTAGCCGCGTGGACAAGGTGAAGAAATGTCACTCAACCTTAAGCAATAATGGATACAATAACAAAAATTATCACCTGTCACTCACAACTTCAAATTATAAATGGTAAATAAATTGTGATAAATGTCTTTTTTAAATTTTTTCAGCCTGACATTCTTTGAATCATTAATCACATCAGAATGGTCCCCCACTCTGCCTCCATTCACTCTATGTCCCCCAGCCTGCCCCCATTCACTGTATGTCCCCCAGCCTGCCCCTCCTTCATTGTATATCCCCCATTCACTGTGTTACCCACTCTGCGCCCATTCACTCTGTCCCCCAGCCTGCCTTCTCTTAATGTCCATCAGTGCCTCCATTCATTGTATGTCCCCAAGCCTGACCCTCCTTCACTGTATGACTCCCATTCACTGTATGACCCCCATTGCCTATGTACCCCACTCTGCCCCTGCTCCATCTTCTCTGAATGGCCATCACTGCCTCCATTCAATGTATGTCCCCCACTCTGCCCCCTCCCTTCTCTGTATGTTTCCCAGCCCCTTGTGTGAGCCAGAGGAAGGAGAGGCAAAGCAGGCACTGCAAGGACAGGAGATGCTTGGGCTCACGCTGCTGCCCTCCTCCGCTCTGCATGTTACGGCAGCAAGCTTCCCCCTTACTGCCCCCCTCCCCAAACACTGCTGTCACTGTGATTGTGGAGTAGGGTTATATACGATTGCAGCAGCAGGGGTAGGACGCCAAACACATCTGACTGTGGCGGCCGGCACCTACTCACTGCAGCAGACAGCAAGGTAAAGGTGCGCTCACCGGGGCCCCACCTTTAGTGTCCTGTGCTGTGCTTCCCACATCTGATGCTCTGCCCGCTTCCAGCTGGAGGCCGCTTGAAATGACAGCATGGGCCGCAATTGGCCCCCGGGCCTGACTTTGGACATGCCTGTTCTAGAAGATAACAGATAGTATCTGATTGATTGGCCATAGCAACATCCCATGTTAAATAGAACTCCCATCTTAGTAAATTTAATTCATTGCCTCAGCTATCACCTGGCAGCTAGCAGCAGACTGAATATGGCTCATTTATGTTAAATGGCTTTAAGCATACTTTAAGTGTACAGTATACAAAACTTAGCCAAGTCATTCAATAAAATCTGGAAGCCCTAGCTTACCCAATATAGTTTGTTGCTTTAAGCCCCATACACACGGGGGAGATATATTGCTCAGCAATATATTGCTAGTTTTGGGATCAATTGTTACATGTGGATTGGTGAATAAGGAAGTTTGGATAAAGAAAATGCTATGTGTACATAGGGACCAACACTCAGGTCAGTGTGGTCCAATAGAGAAACCCACTGGGATTCCAGTAGAACTTGTGGATAATAAAGAGGAAACCTACTCACAAGTCACTAATTGGTTAATCAGCGCCGGTTTTTGTTCTTTTTTATGTGTGAATATATTGCTCTGTGTCTCCTGTTCATCAGCGACCAGAGATGGTCGCTGATGAAAAAGAAACTGCCAGGGGGGGGGGGCGGCAGTGGAAATCAGCTGGTCGCAGGAGCATGTTCCTGCGAGCAGCGATCACTGCAAGGGTAAAAACGTGAGCGCGCACCCAGCGATATATCGCTGGTGCACACTCCCATCGCGAGCAATATGGTCGCTCAGTGACCATATTTCCCGCGATAT